>NC_039362.1:183008142-183194933 GCF_003573695.1 Papaver somniferum | reverse complement strand
CATATGGTAGCTCTTTTGATACATAACAAAAAGAAACAAAAAATTACATGACACTTTGCAAGAGGTAGCCCTTTTTGATGCACCCAGTTAAATTCGATGGTTGTCTTTCTTAATGTAACCTCCACCTTCTATCCCAACCAACCAAAGAACAGGCTAGTCAAGTTTCGTTCAGTATTCTAAAGTGATTGGCAATCGTAACTTCCTATCAAACACCTTGAAGATCGAGGCCATACATGTATTGGTAGATCGTGCGCGTGCAAATTTCTTATCACTATGTGAATTGTGCTAGAATCAGGGTGCCTAAATATCTAGACTAAGACTCCTAATAAAAATACATATTTGCACAAGAGTCAACATTTCAAGGTAAATGAGCTCCATTTTTATGATTTTTCTAATTTTTTAATTTTTTTAGAATTTTGATTTTTCAATTTTTTTTGGAATTTTTCAATTTTTTTCAAAAAGAAGAAGGAGTTCGTTTTCAGTTATAGCATATTATCGTGGTATCTACTCTATACCCCCAAACCTAAACTAAACATTGTCCTCAATGTTTCAAAATATGGAAAGAATTAAAATGAAACATATGGAAAGGGACATGCTGAGTAGAGTAAAAGGAGAGAGAATACCCGATTTCGGCGAAAGCAGAATTAAAACTCCGTTATTCAAGGCAAAAATCCAACATATTTCAGCCGAGATCATATTGGATAAGCAAAATATATACAAAAAGAACAAAAGGGTTTTTAAAATTTTATCTACTGGATTATTTACAAAAATATTCACCATACACTAACAATCTAAAGAGTTGAGGATCAACCCAAAAGACAAAGTGTAGCGGTTTCAACAACTTCACACATGAAAGAAAAGCACGTGAAGCTGTGAAACCAAATGAGCTACCCCCAAACCTGGATTTTACAGAAGATACAATTTTGAAAACAAAATCGCGCAGTTTTGGGGGTTCATCATGCACAAGATCTAACTCAAAGTGAACTGTGCTATGGACGGGCAAACATGCAATTTCCAACTGTGGTTCCTCAGATGTATTATACTTAGAAGCAAAATAGTCCAAGAGGACTTGGGAAGCACACAGTTCCAAACCTAGGTTGGGGACTCTCAGAAAAGTCGGTTTGTCAATATGGGTACAAACCAAATCTAGGTTGGGTGGAAGGCCATCAGATTGTGACTTATGTAGGACGATAGGCACATCATTATTAATCAAATCAAAATCTCCTAAATCATCTACACATGTCACATCATGCTCACAATCATCAATCAAATTAGCAAGTTCACACTCAGAATCATCAGAATCATCAACAGTAAAATTGACATTGGAATTAACCCAATTAGGGGGTATCTCGGCTAACCAAGAACACCTCAACAGTAATACCCAGCCCTCAATTTATACAAAAAAGGAATGACGAACCCTAATTCCCAAAACCGAGAAAACTAGGGTTAGGGTTTACCTAAAATTCTTCACCCACGTCGACGACCCATGCTCTCTTCTTGTTCCTCCTGCTCTTCCCATGCTTCTATTGCTTCTTCTTCCATCTCTGTCATGCCTATAACTCTATTTCCCTAATTTCAAAACCCTAAATTTGAGAGGGTTTGTGAAACTAGCGAAATAGGCTAATAGGATGGATGGGTTTCGATGTCTTTGATGTAGGGTGGCTATGGTGTTTGGTGATGAAGCGGCAGTGGCAGAGGTGGTGTTCTGGTGGTGGCAGGACATGGTGTCTCTGCAGAGGTGAGGGGGTGGAAGAGAAAATGAGGTCGATGGAGAGGAAGGAGGGGATGTTTGGTTGAGGTTAAATGATTCGGTTGCTAGGGTGTTAGGAGGGATATCAAGGTTCGATGTCCAGCGAAGGTAAGCCACTGGATGCGAAGATGGTAAGTGGATCTAACGGTGAGATAGGAGCATATAGGAGCGACCGTCGGATAAAGGAATACAACAAAACGAACGGTACTTGATGGAGTTAGGTACTGTAGTGTAAGGCGGAGATATCAAACTTCGATGCACAGCAGGGGAGCGACCGTCGGATGCTTCTGAGAACTGATCTGACGGCTGAAGACGCAAGCGGGTATGGATTTGGGTTTTAGGCTTTTGGGTATAGAATATGGGTTTGGGAAATGAGTTTGGGCTTGGAAAACCTTGAGCCCACTTCTTCTTTAAGAAAACTTTCTTCTTCAAGCCCATTTCTATCCTTTTTTTGGTCTTCCGCACATCACTCTTCGCGGCTTCCTTGCGTAATTCCTCCTGGCTTTTCACTACTTTTCTGCTCTTTTTGCTCCGCAACTCATCCAATCTTTATTTATTACCTAAAAATGCAAAATTAAGTAAGAAAAATATTTATTCTTGAAAACAATGAAAATACAGAATATGGGATAAAATGTAGAATTAATGCACAAAAGATGAGTTAAATGTCAAGAAAAATATATAGAAATATGCACTTTTTAGCACTCATCAAATACCCCCAAACCTGAATTTTACTTGTCCTCAAGTAAAACAAAACTAAGGAAATCCTAACTATACCACTGTCGCTGGTCTCTCGAATGCATTTAGCGTATGCACTAAGCCTTTTAAACCACTAAGTGTCCCTAGTGGACGAGTGAAGTCTCGTGAAGGTTTTCTTAGAACGTACCTACAAAGTTCTAGGTCAAAATATAAGCTCATATTCCATCAAATGTGACATGTGCAAGTCAGTTTAAGCTCACAGCAAAATGGAGATGTCAATCTAGCTATCAAAGGCACAATCCTAGCACTGATAACAAAAAAAGACATGTGATAAGAGTGTAAAGTGTATCTACACATGTGTAAAGAAATATCTGAAGTTATGACTACTAATCACCAAGAGATAGTTTCTCAGGCTAAGAACCAAGGTCGAAATCTAGCTAGCTGTCCGGACTTTACGAGAATTGTGAATGAGTTGGAGGTATTTCACAATTACTCGCGTTGTACATCAATGGCATACACCCTCCTTGCTTATTACAATGAAACAACAAAATGACTCTTTACATGACTCTTATTTACATTGACTACTCTCTTTTATTTTTGGAACAAGAGAGGATGGAATTGATAAATACTTGATTTTTTTGTATTTTTCTGATTTTTTTTTTTTTCACAAGAACTTGAAATTGATTTTTACATATGGTAGCTCTTTTGATACATAACAAAAAGAAACAAAAAATTACATGACACTTTGCAAGAGGTAGCCCTTTTTGATGCACCCAGTTAAATTCGATGGTTGTCTTTCTTAATGTAACCTCCACCTTCTATCCCAACCAACCAAAGAACAAGCTAGTCAAGTTTCGTTCAGTATTCTAAAGTGATTGGCAATCGTGACTTCCTATCAAACACCTTGAAGATCGAGGCCATACATGTATTGGTAGATCGTGCGCGTGCAAATTTCTTATCACTATGTGAATTGTGCTAGAATCAGGGTGCCTAAATATCTAGACTAAGACTCCTAAAAATTACATATTTGCACAAGAGTCAACATTTCAAGGTAAATGAGCTCCATTTTTATGATTTTTTAATTTTGTAATTTTTTTATTTTGATTTTTCAATTTTTTTTTGGAATTTTTCAATTTTTTCAAAAAAGATGGAGTTTTGTTTTCAATTATGGCATATTATCGTGGTATCTACTTTATACCCCAAACCTAAACTAAATATTGTCCTCAATGTTTCAAAATATGGAAAGAATTATAAAACAATATATGAAGAGGAACATGCTAAGTAGAGAAAAAGGAAAGAGAATACCCGATTTCGGCGAAAGCAGAATTAAAACTCCGTTATCCAAGGCAAAACTCCAACATATTCGGAATCACAATGGATGAGCACAAAATATATACAAAAGGAAATTTAACTAACACATTAAAATTTGGTTTTTTTTGTATATATTTTGTAGGAAATTTTCTCTACAAGAAAATTTGGTTTCTAATGGGATTGGACTTTTCGGGAAAAATTTGGTTTTGATGGGAAAAAAGAAAAATTTTGGTTTTTAGGGAAACATTTGGAAAACTTTGGTTTTTATGGGAGAAAAACATTTGGTTTTGATGGGAAAAAGAAAAATTTTGGTTTTTAAGGAAACATTTGGAAAACTTTTTGGTTATTTAGGGAAAGAGTGGACCAGTTTAGTCCACATAGACCGAGTTCTCCAGGTTGGTTGTTTCAATGTCGGGTGGGAATGGTTCAAGGAATGGCTTCAATCTCTGCCCATTGACTTTGAAAATGTTCTTGTTGGAAACATCTTCTAGCTCCACAGCTCCATGAGGGTAAACTGTGCGTACTAGGAACGGACCCTTCCATCTGGAACGCAGTTTTCCCGGAAAAAGATGTAACCGGGAGTCATACAGCAAAACTTTCTGACCAGGAGTGAAGGATTTGCGCAGAATACGCTTATCATGAAACATCTTCATCTTCTGCTTATATAACTTGGCACTATCATAAGCCTCATTTCTCAATTCTTCCAACTCGTTGAGTTGAAGTTTCCTTTGAATTCCAGCTTCGTCCAGAGAGAAGTTCAGCTCTTTGATTGCCCAGTAGGCACGATGTTCTAATTCAACAGGTAGATGGCACGGCTTTCCATACACTAGACGATAGGGGGACATGCCAATTGGTGTCTTATAAGCTGTTCTATAGGCCCACAAAGCATCATTCAATCTTAATGACCAATCTTTCCTATAGACGGGTTAACTGTCTTCTCGAGAATGTGCTTAATTTCCCTATTAGAAACTTCTACTTGTCCACTCGTCTGAGGGTGGTACGGAGTAGCAACCTTGTGAGTTATGCCATACTTGCGTACTAAAGACTCAAAGTACTTGTTACGAAAATGTGAACCGCCGTCACTGATGATAGCTCTAGGGGTACCAAAACGTGAAAATATGTTTTCCTTTAGAAATGAAAGTACCACCTTGTGGTCATTTGTTCTGGTTGCTATGGCTTCTACCCACTTAGAAACGTAATCAACTGCGACTAGGATGTACAATCTACCGTCAGAAATAGGGAATGGACCCATGAGGTCGATCCCCCAAACATCAAAAATCTCCACAATCAAAATGGGGTTCAATGGCATCATGTTTCTCCTCGAAATGCTTCCTAGCTTTTGACAGCGTTCACAAGCAACACAATAATCATGGCAATCCTTGAACAATGATGGCCAATAGAATCCACACTGCAAGATCTTTGCAGCGGTTTTCTTGGCACTGAAATGGCCTCCACATGCTTGGTCATGACAGAAAGATATCACATCTTTCTGTTCGGTGTTGGGGACACATCTCCTAATGATTTGGTCCGGGCAGTACTTAAACAAATATGGGTCATCCCAAAGGAAATGTTTAACTTCAGCCAAAAACTTATAGCGGTCTTGTCTCGACCAACGTGAGGGCATTCTACCTGTAGCGAGGTAGTTAACAATGTCGGCAAACCAAGGGAGGTCTGATACAGACATCAATTTCTCATCAGGAAATGATTCTCTGATTAGCATGGACTCATCAATAGACTCAATGGTTAATCTAGAAAAATGATCAGCAACCACATTCTCACAACCTTTCTTATCACGGATTTCGAGATCGAATTCCTGTAATAAGAGTATCCATCGAATAAGGCGAGCTTTAGCATCCTTCTTGGAAAGAAGATACTTCAAAGCCGCATGGTCAGTGTATATGATGATCTTAGATCCTATGAGATAAGATCTAAACTTGTCTAATGCGAAAACGACAGCAAGCAATTCCTTCTCGGTAGTTGTGTAATTGAGTTGAGTATCATTAAGGGTTTTGCTAGCGTAGTATATCACGTATGGTAGTCTATCAACACGCTGTCCTAAAACAGCACCAACAGCATAATCAGAGGCATCACACATGAGTTCAAACGGTAGTTCCCAGTTGGGTGGTCGGACTATAGGAGCGGCGGTGAGAAGAGTTTTTAATTCCTCCCAAGCTTTCACACAAGCATCATCGAAATTGAAGGTAACATCTTTGGCGAGTAGACTACACAGAGGTCTTGAGATTTTGCTAAAGTCTTTGATGAATCGCCGGTAAAAACCAGCATGACCTAAAAATGATCTAATTTCCCTCACAGAGTGGGGTTTTGGTAAATGTCGGATGAGGTCTACTTTAGCTTTATCTACTTCAATGCCTTTTTCCGAGATGATGTGTCCTAGAACTATTCCTGAATTCACCATAAAATGGCACTTTTCCCAATTTAGAACAAGGTTCCTTTTCTTACATCTGGACAGCACAAGGGTAAGGTGTCTTAAACATTTATCAAAAGAAGAACCGAACACGGAGAAATCATCCATGAAGATCTCGAGAAAACTATCTATCATGTCAGAAAAAATGCTCATCATGCATCGCTGAAAAGTGGCAGGTGCATTACACAACCCAAAGGGCATGCGTCTATAAGCAAATGTCCCAAAGGGACACGTGAACGTAGTTTTTTCCTGATCTTCTGGTGCAATGTGAATTTGGTTATAACCGGAAAAGCCATCTAGAAAACAGTAGTGACTGTGTCCAGACACACGTTCTAGCATTTGGTCTATGAAAGGGAGCGGGAAGTGATCCTTCCTAGTTACTGTGTTCAACTTTCTGTAGTCGATACATACTCGCCATCCTGTGGTTGTACGTGAAGGGACTAACTCATTATTGTCGTTCTGAACTACAGTAATGCCTGACTTCTTAGGCACAACTTGAATGGGACTAACCCATTTACTATCTGGTATTGGGTATATGATACCCGCATCAAGTAGTTTCAGGATTTCTCCTTTGACTACATCTCTCATGTTAGGATTAAGTCTCCTTTGCATTTCCCTAGATGGTTTGGCATTCTCTTCGAGATTAATATGGTGCATGCAAATGGTGGGGCTTATTCCTTTGAGGTCTGAGATGGTCCATCCTAAGGCCTCTTTGTGTTCCTTAAGTACTTCTAAGAGCTTACTTTCCTGTTCCGTGTCTAAACATGATGAAATAATGACAGGTAGAGTATCAGAAGAACCTAGGAATGCGTACTTCAAAGTGCTAGGCAATGTTTTCAATTCAAGCTTGGGTGGCTCAACAATGGATGGAATAAGCTTGGAATCAGAGAGTAAGGGTGGTTCCACTTCATATCTTCTTTCAGTGACGTCCATTTGAGGTACAGATTCGAGCAGAGATAGGACGTCACTACAGTATGCATCATCATAGGAATCTGAGTTAAAGTTCTCCATACATGCTTGAAAGGGGTCGACGGATAGAATGTTAGTCAACTAATCTTGTATTAATCCTTCAATCATATTAACTTCATGCACATCATCATCATCAAGATTCACAGGTTGTTGACTAATATCGAACACATTCAATTCTACCGTCATGTTGCCAAAAGACAGTTTCAACACTCCATTACGACAATTAATGATTACGTTGGACGTAGCCAAGAAAGGACGTCCTAAGATGACAGGAATGTGACAGTCCGGGTTTTGTACAGGTTGAGTGTCTAAGACAATGAAGTCTACGGGAAAATAGAATTTGTCAACCTTGATCAAAACGTCTTCGACCACTCCACGAGGAATCTTGACAGATCGTCTGCCAGTTGTAGAGTGATAGATGTTGGCTTCAACTCCCCAAGACCTAACTGCTCATAAACAGAATATGGCAGAAGGTTAACACTTGCACCCAGGTCTAATAACGCTTTATTGACCGTGTGTTCTCCTATAGTGCAAGAAATTGTTGGACATCCTGGATCCCTAAACTTGGGTGGAGTTTTGTTCAGAATGATGGAACTCACCTGTTCAGCTAAGAAAGCACGTTTGTGCACATTAAGTTTGCGCTTTTGAGTACACAAGTCTTTGAGGAATTTAGCATATGCCGGGATTTGCCTAATTGCTTCAAGAAAAGGAATGTTGATGTTGACTCTCTTGAACAGATCTAACATCTCATTATAATGGGTACTTTTCTGTTGATAGATCAATCTTTGAGGAAATGGGGCAACAGGAGAATGAGTTGGCAAAGGGACATTCACAGCAGTAGAATTGTCAGGCTTTCCAACTTGCTCAGATTCTTTGGTTTTCTGGGGTTGTGGAGACAGCGTGGAATTTGTATCAGATTCATTAGGTTCGCCCACGTTGTTCTCGATGACTTTACCACTTCGGAGGGTGGTAATGGCATGGACTTGATCGGGTGAGGTTTCAGTGCAGGATGTTGTGCCTGTTTGAAATATCCTCTTTGGATTTTGTTGGGGTTGGCTAGGAAGTTTACCCTTTTCTCTCTCACTTATGGAATCACAGATTTGACCCATCTTTTGATCAAGACTTTTCTGACTTTGCACTAGACTCTGGAACATCTCCTCTAGGGCGGATAATCTCTTGTCGGTATTGTGTTGAGGATATGATTGTTGAGAGTTCGATTGTTGTTGAGGGTTCTTAGGATATTGATAACCTTGATTGTTCTAAGATCCCTGATTGTTTTGATAGCTCTGATTGGGTTGAGATGGTCCTCCCTGAGTGGGTCCTTTGGACCATGAAAAGTTAGGGTGGTTTCTCCATCCTGGATTGTAGGTATGTGAATAGGGGTTATGCTCTTGTTTTTGAAACATGGCATGTGCCTGTTCAAGTCTAGATTCCTGGACTGCAAGCAAATCGGGGAAATTTTGGAATTGATGGTTGGGATCGTTACAAGCGGCACATACAGACGAAGCGACATGTTCTCGGAGAGTAGTGGTGGAAGGTTTTGAATTTTTATGTAGTTTTAACTCTTCTAATCTCCTAACTATTGATGCCATTTATGCAAAAAGTTTTTCCCGAATCACAAGACTGCGACAATTCGTCAAAGTCTGAATAGCTTTGTGCAATTAGAGGGTGAGACCTTAGCTAAATACCTGGAGAGATTCAATGAATTATTGCTCCAATGTCCCCATCATGGTTTTGAAAAATGGAGACTTGTGCAAATTTTGTATAAAGGTCTAGATGTGTCCACCCGAACAACGGTTGAGTCGATGTGTAATGGTCTATTCGTAGACAAAACTGCTGATGCGTCTTGGGACTTCTTGATTGAAGTAGCTGAAAAGACACAACAGTGGGAATCCATCCGTGAACCCAGAAAGACTACATCCGAAGCGAAGGCTTTTAGGATTGAAGCAGATTTCGAGGGAAAAACAAACATAGCTAAGGTTTCACAGTGGAGAGAAGAAGGAAATTGGAGCAGCGTTCGAGTAGAGGATTAGCAGAGGAGGAGAAGTACAAGCATGGGTCGAGTCTATTTGCATCAGAGGGTGAGTTAATTTTATCGAAACCCTAATCCTGCTGATTTGGGGATTTTCAATTCAGGGTTTGTAGAAATTTAGGGTTCTGTAAACTATAAATTGATGTTATGGGTGTTGTAGAAATCATCTCTGGGCTAGCCAGTGAACAATATTTGCAATCAATTTTCATTGTCCAAATTCCATTTTAGCTACAGTTGATTGTGTGCAATCTGTGTGTATGTTGTATCTTAATTTAGCTTATTTGATGAAAGCTGTTGTTATACTCATGTCTAGCATGAGCTAATTCACTGCAACTAAGGCTCTGATGAAGCCTAGTGCACTGTTAGATGATGCATTGCTAGGTTAGAGCCTTAGTGTCTGTGTTGATTGAGCAATGGGAAGAGATTGATGCTCATAGTGCCTGTGATTGATTGTTCTGTCAAAAGACAGTCAATGCTAGGGGCAAACTAGTGAGCAAATTAGTTTTCCTCCCATTCTAGATGTATGCATAGGATTTTCAACTCAACCTAGGATCACATTGTTTGGCTAGGGAACAAGGTGGATTCAATTGCCTTAGTAACTTCACACAGTTCTGCATCTTTTTCCTTTTCTGTCACTGTTGCTCAATACCTTTGCCTTAGGCTGCTGCCTTTGTTTCATTACCACTCTAGATCATTGTCACTGTCACCATAGTTACTGCGCTTGCTCACTGTAAACTTTAGCTAGGAAGACTTCATCACACTCACAAGTCCCTGTGGACAAACCCCTACTCATCCCTATACTATAAAACTTGGCCTTGTATACTTGCAAGTTTTGTGTGCAACCCCATTTTCACACCAAGTTTTTGGCGCCGCTGCCGGGGAGATCCGTCGGATGTGAAGATGGTAGGTGGATCCAACGGCGATACGGAGGTAAGCGTGGAGCGACCGTCGGATGAAGGGATGTAGCAAAACGGGCGACCCAAGATGGAGATGGGCGTTGCGATGTAAAGCGGGGGCTTCAGAGTTTGATGTGTGATGATGGAGCGACCGTAGGATGCTGAGATGCTTCGATATGACGGCTGAAATCCGAGACGGGCTTGGATAGTGGAGATGTGTTTGAGTAAGGGTTTTGGGCCTTGGGTATGCCAATCCCATATCTTCTTTAAGGACAATTCTTCTTCTTCAAGACCATTCCTAGCCTCTTGGTTTTGTGCACAACGTTCTTCGCGGTTTCCTTGCGTAATTTCTTCCGGCTTTTCACCACTCTTCAGCTCTTTTCCGCTCCGCAAGTCATCCAGACTTTATTTATTTCCTAAAAATGCAAAATTAAGTAAGAAAAATATTTATTCTTGAAAACAATGAAAATACAGAATATGAGATAAAATGTAGAATTAATGCACAAAAGATGAGTTAAATGCCAAGAAAAATATATAGAAATATGCACTTTTTAGCACTCATCATCTATTTAACAGTTCGTTCAGCGCCTTCGAATCAATTCGCGGCCCCAACACTCCAGTCATTGCCTCTGATTCCGAGTGGATCACCAAGGATCATAAGCGCGCGATTTTTCCTTTATGGCTTCGATTCTGGGCCCCCCGGCTCGTGGATAGAAAGGTATTTCCCTTAGAGCGTAAATAATCCAATCCTCGAGCAGAACTGGCCGCCTTCATTCTCCTTTGGCTTTTCCGGGATGTGTTCGAATATAGCCCTCAGGACACCATAAATAATGAATTGGTTCTGATGGCAGTGTTATTGTCCAGCAGGGTCTCTTTCCCTCTCGCTCCCATGTTCTTGGGTGGTTTGTACCGACACTTAGACTTGTTTTGTCAGGATCTACAAATGGTTGGCTCGGCGTATAAGATCGAGACTTTCATCCCCGCAAGCTTCATGCTTACATGGTCTTGGGAACACATTCCTCCATATGCTCCCGATCCCCACGAGTTAGAGGTCCATCGTGAAGAAGATGTCAGGAAGGATGATGGTTCGATGGAAAGGGTTCCGATCGTGTATAGCTATCCTCATATGGCTCTTCGGCGCAAAAAGGGGAAAGTACCTAAGGGTGACATAGCGCAGTTCTTGGATGTGGCCAAGGATTTTAGACCGCTCCCTTACCATGACGGCCGATCTGGTCCAGCCCACTAGGATTTTACTTCACCTTTTGACGCAGACTTATATTCAACCCAGTTTCTGTCTGAATCAGAATTTTGATTCGGTAATGGCGGTGTTGCCTGGATATCTTCCTGGCTTCCATGCTGGTAAATTCATAGCCATATCTTACAATCCCGACCGTACGGCTCGTCAAGTTGGTTTCGATCAGGGAGTCCCTCAAAGGTTTCCTCCTCCGTAAAGTACTGATGCCTCAGATATCGTAGCTAGTTTCAACTGCTATGTCTTCAAAGGACCAGTGCGCCTAGCTGATAGAGGAATCAACTTCTCATTCAAACATCCCCTTCAAGACCGATCCTATGGAGTTACTGAGGGTGCTCATAATTGTCAGCTTTCGATGCGGTGCCGGGATTTGAACTTTCCGCTGCGGGAACCAGTTCCCCCTAAGGAGTTGTCTTACAAGGATATTAAAGCATTGCATGCGTCAGGTAGGATTAAGCTTGATGATGTTGTAGCGATGGCGCATCGTCTCCCTTCAGGTACCAAAGGCCGCTCCTTGGAACCTGTCTTGACTTCTTGGGATCCTCCAGAGGGTTTTGATCCTATTCGGCCAAAGAAAGAGACGAAATTTTCAAGTCGAAAGCCTCCCCGCCTGAATGTATCCAAACCCTTTTCGAGTCCTATGGCGACTCAGGTATGGCCGAATCATTCCTTTCTTCCCCACTTTTTTTTGACCCGACCCATGCGATGATGGGAGAACGGTTCGACCATGTTCCCAGGGTGCTCCACTTTCTACTCGCGTGGGGTGGAAGGCCCGTATACGATGAAAGAGTATTTGAACATGCCTTAGCATGAATGGACCGAGAAGAGTCTTGCTAACAAGGAAAAGCGTGAGGCGGCCAAATTTTTATATCCCCCTCTGCGCCCTAGTTCCTCTGCTAACGTTTCTCCTTTATAATATGAGCAGCCTCGCCATAGGAGCGCATCACAGCCTCCTCAGAACATCGTTAGTAGTCCCGCTCCTTCTTTTGCTGATTATTTGCATAATCTGGGGATCAAATTGTCCAAGGGTGGTGGATGGGTTTCGCCACGTCTTAAAGTGATATATGTCTGCCCTCTTCGGGCGCAGACCGTTCGTGCTCGAGGTGAAATTCCTGTGTCTTTGTTGGAGTCAATGAGTCCATCTGGATCTGGCCGGTCGGTGTTTGGTTGGTCCTCATCCCACGTGGCGTTTGATACTGGTGGTTTCCAAGGTAGCTAGGTTACTCTTGTCTTGCGTTTGTGAATATTTATCCCTCTCTCCTCCTTATCTTGTTATAAATCATCCGATTTTGTTCATCATTTTCTCAGTTTCGTATTTTCAGGCACGCCTAGCGGTCCAAGCTCGTCATCTGGTTCTTCGGTGTCCCGCGATGAAGATATCAATACCTCTCAGTGCCAAGTCGCGTCTAAGGTTTTTTTTTTTTTTTTTTTCTTTCGCGTTTTTGTTATCAACTGGCTTTATTGCCAGGCTATGGGTAGTAACTACAAGGGAGGGAGCAAACCTGAAACCCCCGGAACTGATGCCGGTCGTCGCATAACTGCCAGTAGTGATATCGGCTCCAAACTCCCACGTAAAGATGGCGACGGATCTCAAGCGAACCTGGAGATACTCGATACCCAAGCATAAGTCTCCTACACTGATACAGGCGCGGGGCTCCAATTCTCCTTAGTGGTGGAGGATGTTGTAGATGGGGTCGACCCTTCCACTCATACTCTGGTTTATGGGTTTTGGGTTCCGTTCCCTTTCGCTGCTGCGTACAAGGATATTATCGAGCGTACTAGTGGCCATATGGTCAGCGTCGTACTGTTAGATATGAGGACGCTGTGCTAAGGCGGGGGATGGTCCTATTCCTTCAGCTAAGATTAGCAGCTGGGAAGCGTCTGTGCGGACAGCCACCAACTTGAAGTTTCTGATAGGTTGGTTAGAGGCGTTGTTAGTGCAGGTGAAGAATCGTAAAGACCCTCATGTTCAACTTACCACTCGGGTAACCAAAGTCGAGGAATAATTGAAGAAGTGCTCTAGGGTGACCAAGCAGATGAGAGAGGTTCTGGACCAGCTTCTTACTCAGGTGGGGGCGGCGAGCGATGAGGTGCTTCGTGCAGAAGCTGCAGAGAAGGGTGCCCGAGATGCTCTTGAGCAGGCACAACAAGAACTTTCTTCCCTTCAATCAATCTGATGCACTCTTTTCTTTTTATCTTATGAACAATTTTATCTTTTCCGTCCAATCTATTTTTAAGTCGGGTTGTTGTATTGTTTCTCTTTTGTTTTAGACTCTTTAACGGTTGTTTGAGTTGATGGTAGTTTAATCTTTTTATTATGCATGTTTCTTACTCTGCTTTGTTATTTTTTGTTTTGTAAACCTCGAGCCATAGCTGGTTGTCGTATATCTATTTCTGAGAGGTTTTTTCCTCTTTATCGCGATTTCCGCGCTTGTTCGCTCTTTTGATATTCCTGGAGAATTGAAGCGCTTGCTCCTTCTGAGGGAGTTGGCTTCTCAAGCAGCACACGTGGACAAGATGCACATGATTTATCATGGTCGAGAGGATACGCTAGCTGCTACTCGCAAATCAAAGGTTCCCAGCAAAATGAAGGGGCTCGCTGGATTGACTAATGAGGCCGATTATATATTGGCTACTGCTGTTGATTAGCGTGAGAAAACGCTTTTTATGGTGCAGTCCGTAGGTGCAAGCGTTGACCATTGTCGTGTGTTACTATAAAATGATGAATGACGGACGACGCGCCTATCCCCACCCCCCACCCCTCTTATTATTATTATTATGAAAAGGGGCCACGAAGGCTTTTATTAAAAAAAAAACGAGAATATTTACAAATTTACAAGTATTTGGTTGGGAGACGCGCAACAAGTTGCGCCCCAATGTCTTTTTGAATAATGATACCTAACCTGTGAAAAAGAAAACTGCCCAAATTATTATTGACATCATGACTTGTCATGCAGTTCTTTAATCTTTTCAAGAGAGCTGTAATGTCATCACTCAACTCCCCCAATGTCGTGAATGCTAGAACGCCGAAACCGTATCCAAGAGACGAACATAGGTCAACATATTTGTTGCGCTTGCGGGTAATCGCGGCCGAGATGGCAGGACCCGGCGTAAAGGCACGGTTTCCACCCTTGGAAAATGGTGAAACCCCGGTGACGTTAAAAAAAATGTCACGTCCATTCTCCCAGTTATATATCATGAGGTCTGCTGGTTTGAGAGGGTACTCCTATCCGATGTAAGACTCATTGAAGCCTCCTTTCTTGCAGCTACTCCGGCTTTATAACACAGCTCAACAAAGAGATCTCGTACTAAGTCATGGCGGTACTTTAACCCCACTTCACTCGCATAATGAATAGCATGGTCACCGAACCGGTCCATGAGACGTTTAAAACATGAGCAAGTGCTATCTTCGGAAAATAAAGGTATTCCCAAGCGATATTGCAGCACTGACCTGAATTGTCGCGACCCTAAGGACTGATTAAGTCCTTGGATTGGAATTGCCTTTAGATAATTTTGGGCATGGGGTTTCTTATTACATTTCCACAAGATGGTGTCACGCTCAGACATTACAAAAGTAGATGGTATGGCCTTCATGATAGCATCATATTAACTAGTTGCCAATAAATGCATAGGTTGTGGGGCACCGTCGTTAATGTTGAAAGATGAAGGGGATAAACCACATATACTAATGTATTGATCAGCGCAGTTTGGAAGTGGGGTCTAAGACCAGGTGTACCTTGAAGAATACACGACTGTCCATATAATTCTTCAATGGTTTCAACAAGACAACAAAATCATCACCTAATTCACCCAAAGTTGTGAAAGCTAAAACACTAAAGCCGTATCCATGAGACGAGCATTTGTCCGCATATTTGTGATGTTAACAACAAAAAAAGGTTTTTTATTATTATGGTAGTTATTCCAATTATTATCACAAAGGAATTTACACTAAGTTGTTAGAAAGGGTAGGGAGCCTAGCAACAATCTGCGCTCCAACACCTTTCTGAATAGCTAAACCTATCCTATGAAAGAGAGAATTCCCCACCTTATAATTTGCATCATAGTTGTCCAAGAAATTCCTCAATATGTTTAACAATACTATAAAATCATCTCCAAACTCTCATAATGTCGAGAAGGCAAGAACTGTAAAATTATTCCCATGAGATAAGCATTTATCAAGATACTTGGTATTCTTACGCCGAGTAGCAGCAGCAATAGCGCGTCCCGGAAAAAAACCTCGAAGCCCATCACCTGTAAAAGGGGAGATCCCGGTAACATCGAAGAAAGTGTCACGTCCATTTTCCCAATTATACACTAGTATATCAGCCGGTCGAATGTTATTGCCATCGGACAGGAAATTCAAGTCCACTTCTTTCCTTGCATCCACTCCAAATTTATAACAAACGTCCATAACTACATCTCGCACTATGTTATGTCGAAATTTCCCTCCTATAACATTAGAACAACGAATGACATGGTTTCTGTTTAAGTTGGTGAAGTTATTTCATTGTAATTCGAGAACAGAATCACGCTCTGTAGGATTTGAACCTACGACATCGGGTTTTGGAGACCTACGTTCTACCGAACTGAACTAAGAGCGCCTTCTTATCGCAATAGATAAGACCATTAAAAAGTATTATTTTTGTAGGCCCAATAAACTTTGCATGTCTATAGTATCATAATGTATGTAAAATTATGATCGATCTCAATTACTGTCCGTGGGAAAAGTAATAGGTAGGGATGACAGGATTTGAACCCGTGACATTTTAAACCCAAAACAAACGCGCTACCAAGCTGCGCTACATCCCTTTCAATTGGTATACAATGTCATTGTAGAGAATCCCTGTCTTGTTTTCCACATTATTATTATTATTATTATTTTATTTTATTTTTTTGTTAGGAGGGCGGGATATATGTTAGACACACCTACTCCCCTTTTTTTTAATTTCAATAGGGGACTGGAAGGGGGCGAGGTGTATGTGCAACGCGCCTACTCCCCCCTCTGTTTATTCTCAACAGGGAACTGAGAGGGCGGGGTGTGTGTAGAACGCGCCTGCTCCCCCCTTTGTTTTTTCTCGACAGAAAATTGGGGGGTGGGAAGGGTGTATGTGAAACGCTCCTACTCCCCCTTTTTTTTAACTAGGGGAGGGGGCGGGGTGTATGTGGAACGCTCCTACTCCCCCCTCTGTTTTTTCTCGACAGGGAATTGGGGGATGGGCATCGTGTATGTGGAACGCGCCTACTCCCCCCCTTCTTTTTAACTAGGGGAAGGGGCGGGGTGTATGTGGAACGCGCCTATTCCCTCCTATGTTTATTCTCAACAGGGAACTGGGAGAGCGGGGCATAATATGAATGCGCCTATGCCTTTTGCTCTCCTTTTGTCTGCTGGTCGAATCGTTATTTTTCAGTTGAGCGGGTGCCATTGGCGTTCCCGATACTTTTAGTGAATCGGTCGAATCGTCATTGACATTCTGTAATCTTTTGTCGGTCGATCTGGTGCCCTTGGCATTCATGCAACCTTTTTTCAGTCGATCGGACGTTAATAACGTTCAGAGACCTTTTGCTAGTAGCGCCATTAGCTTTCCCGCAACCTTTTGTCGGTCGATCGGACGTCATTAACGTTCCGCAACCTTTTGTCAATCGATCGGGCGCCATTGGATTTCCCGCAACCTTTTGTCAGTCGATCGGACGTCATTAACGTTCCGCAACTTTTTATCAGCCGATCGTACGTCATTAACGTTCCGCAGCCTTTTGTCAGTCGATCGGGCGCCATTAGATTTTCCACAACCTTTTTTCAGTCGATCGGGCGTGATTAACGTTCCGCAACCTTTTATCAGTCTATCGGACGTCATTAACGTTCCGCAACCTCTTTTTGTTTTGAGAAAGATATCACAAATTATATATATATATATATATATTTATTTATTATTGTATAAATAATATATATATATATATATATATATATATATATATATATATATATTTATATATATATATATTTTTAACCGTTGTTTGCTATCGCGTTCTTACATTCAGCTCATCGGCTTCCTTCATTCTTAATGACGCGGGAAAAGGTCTCGCTCGATGATTTGTCTTGTTGCCTCCAGCCTTCCAGACTCGCGTTTCCTTTCGAATATGCTTCTTATCGCGAGACACTCCACTGTCGAATGTCCCATTCTCCTATGATAATGACAATACCTTGCAGCGTTTTTATTCATTTTATTGACATCCACCACCGTCGGTGGAAATTTAACCTCACCCTCGGCTACCCATTGATTGAGGAGCCGAACAGTCTGTTCTCTTCCATATGGTAGTAGAGGAGGAGACGATCTCGAATCCCTTCTGATCCATCTGTTTTTCCTTTGGGGGAGGTCTCCTCCTTGTTGTCGGCTTCCGCTTCCCTCTTTGTTGTTAGGCTTGTAGGGGATTACGGATGTGCTACCTACAGTATGGCGCCAGTTAACTTCAGCGGGTAACTCTTCCATGAAGTCGGCGATTCTTTCAGCAGCTTCCTCTAGTTCGACGAAGGTTTGAAATCTGAAGTTGATCAAACTCCCTTTGAAGGACTGAATCATTCCTCGTACACATATTTCCACGAGTGCTTCTTCACTAGTGTCTTCATGACAATCTAGTGTCGTTCGTCGGAACCTTGCTATATATGTCCCTATTTCTTCACCTGTTCTCTGTCCGCTTCTGCTCAGGTCTATAGACTTAACTTTCCGCTTGGCTAAATAGAATTTTCCCATAAACATCGAGTACATAATGAGCCAAGAATCTATGCTTTCTTATTTTAAGTTATCGTACCAAGTAAAGGCTGTTCCTGCCATTGATTTGGGGAATTCCCTCAAACACAGTTTCTCTTCGAAAATTCTATCATTCATGGCTGAGAGAAAACGGCTGACATATCCACGCGCGTTTCCGTGTCCATCGTAAGTTTTAAACTTGGGAGAAATATAGCCCTCGGGGTACTGATATTCCCGAATACTCAAGGGACATGGGTTGTTTGTTTGCGGGTGGTTATCTTGCTTCGTGATATTATACCTATGCTCCAGGTACTCCGCCATTTCCTCTTGTGTGATTACTGCAGCCTCGGTATTCTGGTGTTTTTCCGCTTCGGTTGCTTTCCTAGGGGCACTTTGGCCTATAATCACGGATTGGGCTATCCCTTCTTCCGATGCTTGCCTCTTTTGTAATCACTCTTCTAATTCTTTCTGAATACTATGCGTGCCATGGATTACCGGTCTTGATTGTCGAACCATTTGTGCATCTTCTTTGCGCGTGGTATTTTGGTGGGCATCTTCAGATCGTTGGTTTGCGTTTTGATGTGGTGTTTCTTCCTCGCTATCCCCTTCTTCTATGATGACCTCGTCGAGGTCAACATGGTGGTTAGTTGATTGATTTCCTACCGCGCCGAGGTTACTGTTATTTGGCTGCATCATGATAGACTAGACACGAGCCTCCGAGTGTGGTCGCCAAATGTTAATACCGGAATTCTTGTTAGGTTCTACCCGCCCTAGTCTACCAAGATGACCTCACTTTTCTTAGAATAGTATGAGAGAGAGTTGTATTTCCATTGTACCTTGTCCTTTCTTATATAGACTTTCGAAAAGCCCCTTCTTTTATGACATCTTGACATGTGTCCTAAACCTCCTTAATTATTACTAATGCCATCCCTTTTCTAATATAACCTCCTTCTTCCTTGTTAATTCCTTCATTGTTCCTTCCAACTCCGGGATACTTCTTTGGTGGACTTGGGCCTTAGTCTCCAACTCCCCATGTTCCATGTGTGTCCTTTCTCCTCTTTGGAGCACCCTAGCCTGGTTAAGGGGAATCATTTTTCGTGTATCAACAATTAGAAAAACTGAATTCCCGAGTCGACATAACGTTTTTAGTTCACGTACCGGTTTGCAAACTTTGGTGCAAAACTGAGTTCCGTAGTTGACAGAGATTTTTTAGTTTGTGAACCGGTTTGGAAACCTTAAGACTTTACCGGTTCCGGAGTTCACAGAACCTTTTTAGTTTGCATACCGATTTGGGTACTAAACTAGTTCTAGAACATAGAACTGTATTGGCAGATACCGGTTTGAATACTTTAACCCGGTTCCCTTACCACAGTTACAAAATGATTTGTTTTGGAATATGCATACCTATCCGGATCACGAAACATACCGATTTTCCCATGATGTGCATACGAGTATGCGTATGACATAAATCTGAAAGTCGATATGTAGCTACTCCACTACGTGTACGAGTACATGTAATACGGCTTCAGACATATAATAGTTTTCTCAGTTTGTAAGACTGATAACACTGTCTTTTATTCCGAATATAGTAGTTCTATATTTCTCTAAATTAATTCGAAACATTCCTGAATAACATCAATGACACATATCACTGTTCCAGGCTATTTTTGAATGATAAACTTGAATCATGATTTGGTTCTGAACAATAAATGTTCTCTACCGAAATTGATCAAGTATGAAAAAGTGTTCATTAAGCTTACTCATTATATTTCGAGAAAATCGTTAACTAAATAAATAGTTCTCGACTCGAAATTTTTGTCTATGCAAGCTAGTCTAAACAGTTATACGACAAACGTCTCAAGAATAGAAAAGTGAATATAACTTGAGAAATATGTGGTTCAGTCTTCACTTAACTTTTGTTGATGAAGTTCTCCAAAAGCTTCGGTTAATTTTCGCCTTCAAACGGTAAAATGCAAATGATGACTGGTACGTTTGTCAACTACACTATCCTAAACCGAGACTTAACTAATTGCAAACTATAAATCAAGATATAGTTTTGGCAACTAAATTTGATAACAAGCTTGATATAGTAACACTTGTGAGTTCGACCGAGCAATGATCTAAACCTCATAATTCATCAAGAAAAGAGAGGTAGATAAAATCAAGACAATGCCAGCAAGAGCAGATCTTCAGAAACTTGGGGAACCTGGGATACAATTTCACCGGGACAAACAAAAGGAAGGATAGTAAGTTAACCGAAGATAGGGTCGACAGAGGTTTAAAAAACACAAGATGGTTCAAAGAAAACCCAAAAGCTACTATATATCACACACCTCTTAGTGATAGGCTCTGATCATTACCTAATTCTCCTAAACACCTATCCATAAACCAAACCAAAGCAATACAAATGAATATCGAGGAAGAGGATCAGATTATATGGAAGCTAGAACAAAAAGGGAAGTTTAAATCTCTATACAAAAAGAACAAAATGTGGAAGGTAAATTACCAAGCAGAAAAAATATGGAAAAACATTCAGAGCATAAATGTAGCGCCAAGGATTAAAAAATTTATCTGGAAATGTGCACACTCAATTCTCACACTGAATGAAATTAAGGATCGTACATATAATTCAATCCATCAAAAAGAATTTCCCTAACTTTGGGAAGCAGGAAGAAACTCTAACTCATCTCTTCATGAAATGTGATTTTGTTATTTTTGCTTACAATTGCCTGAATATTAATATAATTCACATGCTCTCCGATAATTTAGGCTTCCACATATGGTTCTCAACCTGGTATAATATCTCCATTAATGTTTATGCAAATGTTAATCATTGGCCAGAAATTCTAGCTATTGTTATGTGGGGACTTCGGAAATCCAGATGGGACTGGGTGTTCAAAAATTCCCGAATATCTTCTCAACCAGAAATGTTCACAACTAGAATGAATACTGCTTTGTTTCATCCTGCTTATTCGAGTAATACTGTTTTGGCTTTAATCAACTCTAATAATACATGAGCCTTCATTAGAGGGAGGACCTACTCAGCAACAACAACAACAGAATAGGAAGACATCGCGGATCAGTCATCTTCTACAACAATCCAGTGGTTACTTCAATCGAATCATTTTTAATGTGCAAATTGAAAGTGATGATGAGAAAGTTTTGGAAGCAGTTTTTCGGGCGATTTCTGCATACAAAAAGAACAAAATCATGCTTCATGGAGGAACATGAAAGAACTTTATATTATGCATCAACAGTATTTGCAACTTTGTTTAATTCCTGCGCGTCTTCCTAAGGAACTTCACACCAAATTGATCACAATAACTCCATATTTGGGCTCATCAAATGTAATCCTCACCCCTAACAAATAAATAATCAATATCCAAATCTCTACTCCATTTACTTTAACAAAAATTACAGAACATAATTGATATTGAATCTCTTAATACTAAACCAATCAATCAAAAGCACAATTCTTAAACAAAGGTTTACAATAACATGCCAAAATCATGTAAAGAGAAATGAAAACAAAACCCTAAATCGATACAAATTGATCTCAAATAAAACCCTAAATTAGATTCAAACATGCAATTAAACGATTTAATTAAACATGCAATTATTGTTTTTCTTCAAACAAATCTCCCAAAATCATATGAATGATTTTCCCTGATTTGTTGTTGTTGATTGAAGAAGAAGAAGTAACCGATTTCTCTTCAGTTGGTTGGTGAAGAAGAAGGTGGTGGTGACGGTGAAGAAGAAGTGAACGGTGGGATGGGTTAGTTTGGTTGTGCCGCTGTTGTTGTTCATCAAACTTCAGTTGAGAGTCCAGAGGGAAAAATAAGAAGTAAAACTGAATGGAAATGAGATAGACTCGATAAATAAGACCTAACATAGACGACTAGGGTTAACTTATCTAGACGCCTATTACTCACCGGCACTTCCGGTTTGGTACTGTCGGAAATAATTATAGAACCACACATATAGGTTCATATCCGCTTCCGACACAATTTTTCGGTTCTTGTCCGACACACCGATTCCGTGCATGTTCCTGTGCAGCTTTAAACCTAATGGTCTCTTCATTTTCATTTATGGAGTCACAACGTAAACTACACTGCTGCCAAGTGTAGTTGCAACACCTTAACCTACGGTGTATTTCCTTTATTGAGAAATTATAATCTTGCAGGCACATTTGCGATTGGTATGTTTAATCTTGTCACTTTAGCGATATCAATCCATACACTGAAAATCGATTCTTTCTTTTCAATCCATGCACATTTATATTTTTGGAATACTATGTAATCAATATGAGATAAAGTGGGAACACACCATGACAATTCCGTTAGGATAGATAATTGTCGCATCAAATTGATAAACTGCATATCTAGCGAAGAGATCGCCTGTCAAAAGTTTCAAAGTGCGGGAAATTATTGGGAATCCACATCGAACATAACTACATAACCGCTTTGATGATCCATCATAGTACGACATGGGGTCATACTGTCACATATATACCACAACCAAAAATGCATAAGATACAAATGTCAAGATTTATATCCAGTTACCACCTGGTACACAGAAGATGATGGACCAAAAGCGGGTTCTAAAAGCAATGTTGATCTGAAATTAGTTATAAAACAATTTAAATTATCTTTTTAAAATTGGTATGCCGTTGATAAATGTTATTTATCCTTACTTGGTATAATATCTAAGGTTAAATTATAATATTAGTTGTTTTATTCAATTTTTTTAGAAACTTAATTACAAGAAATTCAAAAATATAGTTATATAATTTTTTAGTTTTTGGGAACGAATTTCTTGATTTAAAATCCACCGTCAGATGCAAGTAGATAGATGACGAAGAGATGACGAAGATCAAGATGAATTTTAGAGAACAAATAATTATTATCAATTATTCATCCACTTACATTTGATAGTAAAGAAATTAAGCTAGAAACTTTAAATAAAAAAACCCATTCTGTTTAAGATGTTGCAGTGCGGATGGTCTCAATTGTATGATATTTCAGATAAGCACTTCTAACTAATAAAGATCCAAAGTTGTTTAAGCGTGGTTGTGTGTATATATAGCCGCCAAAAAAGAGTAAAGGCCGATATATTCCAAAGAAACAAGAGTTACACTCTTCGCCCGCCAGGAATACCCATATCATTGGTTCTATGATTATTTTCTCAAGGTTTCTAGAGCATTATGCATGCACATACACGAAAGAAAACTAGTGAAAATCATTAAATGATAAAGTTAAATTGAGTGCTTTAGGCACGAATTGAGATGCTCAGCGGGCACGGGCAACCTCAATATAGCAGCTAGTGATGTATGCGTAATACAATGTTGTTTGCACTTGCGTCAGCAGCGAATGATCGAGCTAATAATTACCATTTTCTCAAGGTTTCTAATCATAATAATCCAATTCATTAAACAAGAACACTCGGCACGCGCTTTTGCGCGTGCTATATCAATCACACTCTCATTTTTTTTTAGTAACACAATCCTAAGTTTTAATACCCCTTCTTCTTCTTTTGTTTGTATCTTTCCTTCTTTGTCTCCGCAGTTACCACCAAATCCGCATAATGAACAGGTTCTTAAGAAATCATAGAATTCGTCTTTGTTGGAGAAAAGATAATTGAGTTGAAATCAGAAAAAAAACACAATCCTCGTAAGAAAAGAAGAGGTCTTCTTCAATTTCAACAATCTTCTTCTTGTAACCCCTAATTCTTATTGAAAAGAGATGAATAAGGCTTTGATTCAGAAGATGATTTCTTTCTTTTAATTTTACAAATACGTTCAAGAATTTTGGTCGATTAATTTGTTGTTAATTTTTTTCTTAATTAAATATTGTTAAGGCTACGCATATGCCCTCAAATAATTGTTGGAGTCTTGCAACAATAGAAGAAACGTCAGATGTATCAAACAATAAATATAAAGAACCGTATCAAACAACTCTACCACTAACAAATTGATGAGGGCAGAATCACAGGTTCAACAAGTTGTCCTTAACACATTAGTTCGCAGGTATACTCTGAAGTAATGCTAAACCCCAACGTGCGAAGATGTGTCCAGGATAAGACTGCCCGATATAACTTGAATTAGCACAACGCAAGTTACCCACTCTTGAACTCAGCAACAGGGATGGAAGTAAAATGCCGCACAAAAAATAAGAAGAAGAAGAAAAGTAGACCTAGAGATAGTCGATGCTTGTGTGTTTTGAAAACAGAATTTCGAGTCATATTTATAGGATGAGATACTTGCAAATCAAGTTAGGTTTTGGTTTTCTTCAAAAACAAGTAAAACTCGTAAAATGAATTTTCCACAAATAAAACTCTTAAGAAAATATTTTTGGAATTTATTTCCTAAAGAAAAATTCGCCAAAAATAAATACGAGTAGAAGAGGAACTTGGTGCATGGTATACGCGCATGGGCATGGGTCGAAACATGTATTTTTCGGCCCCCCGCTCCACCCACATTGTTTTACAACATATCCATGAGCACATGGTTATATAGTGGAGCACCTCTTTAGTTTTCCACAATGTGGGATTAAAGGTTCCATTTCATTCACTCAAAAATGAGTGAATATCCTTAGACCCTTAGGTCATGAGATCAAACCACACCAAGACCAAAAATCCATTTATTAAATAACTCATTTTCTCCAACAATAATTTTTTGTGGAAAATATATACTATATAAAAACAGCGGTATTCCAAATTTTGCAGCTTCAGCTACTGTTCATGAACAGTGCCCAAGGGGAGTTCCCTTTATGATAGTAATAGATTTATTAACCTTCCACAAAATTAGCATCACACGCGCAGAGTGGACTTCACTGAAAGCGAAGCATCAAGGTGGGCACCGAAAGGGATCGCTCGTGTCCCTCTGTGTATTGGGATAGAAAAGGGAAGAAATGGACCCCACCTTTCATCTCACACGATGTACAATTCGGTTTTTTTTTCGGTGGATAAACCACTCTGGTTTGTGAAAATAGCCAACAATAATTTATCAACGGAAGAACTCTTAGCCCCTCTCAACTCCCCTCATGGTTTCGCAACTGAATGTATAGAATGGTTACAAAATCAATATCCGTACGATATGCCATAATTGTCATGACAAGATGATCGTACCGATATTTTGAAAACGAAAACATACTTCAATCTTTACTTCTACTTGTGAACGGAAAACCAGACCAAATATAAACAATAACACAAAATTGAAGTGAACACAGCTTCATTTAAACGATTAAAAATAAATGAACACAACCAAATTAATATAACATAACGACAAGACTTAATTCCAAACCATACAACAACAAGAACTTCCATAATCAACACAAAATTGGTCAAAAAGACCAAAATCAACAATTCCTGGGTGAAATGGACAGTTAGATTTTGATACTCTGTTTAATTGGACAAAAATGTAAAAATAGGCAGGATATAACCAGTTTCATCGTGCCCATTTTCAAATATTTTTTCTTATTTTTAATTTACACAGGATGTATCCAGTTTCATTCTTGCTATTTTTTAAATTTAAGCTAGGATGAATCCAGTTTCATCCTTGCTATATTTTTTTTTTGCCATTTCACCCAAACTATTTTCACAAAATTGGTTAAAAAGACCAAAATCAACAATTCCTGGGTAAAATGGACAATTAGATTTTGATACTGTTTAAATGGCCAAAAATGTAAAAATAGGCAGGATGTAATCAGTTTCATCGTGCCCATTTTCAAATATTTTTTCTTATTTTTAATTTATACAGGATGTATCCAGTTTCATCCTTTCTATTTTTTAAATTTAAGCTAGAATGAAACCAGTTTCATCCTTACTATTTTTTTTTTGGCCATTTCACCCAAACTAGTTTTTACTCGTTCATTTGAACCGTGATTTAAAAATATTTGGACAAATGACCCATTTTCCGAACTATTTTTTACTCGTCCATTTGAACCGTGATTTAAAAATATTTGGACAAATGGCCAATTTTCCGCTAAATCAACTAGCTTTGATTTGCAACGGCCACAAACAGATCCTTAGGGTCTTATCACCGAAGCAAGCAGCAGGCGCACCACTGACGGACCTACAGCTGGACTAACCTGGGCTTTAGCCCAGGTAGCCGTCACACTCTAACCGCCTAAAAAAGTGAAATGTTTGCTCGTCCAAGACTATTAGCCCGAAGTGGAAAAAAAATTAAGGCTTCTTGGGTCCGTCCCTGAGGCGCACACATCCTCATTGGACTCATCATCATGTGCGCAATGACCGGGGTCGCTATTTATAAGCCGAACACCAATGAGCTCTTTAGGTGTCCTATCACATGCGCATTTTTTAACTAAGCTTTTGCAGTGTAGCTTACAGTCTTCTTCATTGTAGCAGTTCGATACGATCACAGGAACCTGGTTTTGAAGCTCAGAGGCCAGTTCTACAATTGCATCGAAACGGTCACGCTTTCCATATCATTTTAACCAAATAAAAGAAATTAGTTTTCAGAGCACCAATTAAGAAAAAAAAAACCCAATAAATATAGCAAATTTTCACTTTAGACCTGTAAAAATTAACGCTAAAACATCAATTAATATTATCACTCGATTACTTACTCGCTGTACACGTAAGAGTCATCACGTCAAAAAGGATGCCTATAAGAAGCATTGCAATGCTGCTGCGAGCCATAGGTAAATTTCTTCCGTACAAGTAGTATACACTTTCTAAAAATGGTTTGTTGAAAGTGAATGAGATATTCAACCCTATTTATAGATTCGAGTATGCATCAAAGACACAGTTGATCGTTCCTTATTTTTTAATTTACTATAAAATTAATCAAAGGGACAAGAAATATATTTGGATAGCTAGTTGGAAGATTCTATCTGGTTTGTTTTTCTATTTTTGAATATCTAGTTGATGCTGGCACATGCGAATTAAATGGCTTAAACGTTAACCTCCGCCACCTCGCATGCATGAATGTGCTCAATTTCCTTTGCTTGTTTTTCTAGCAACAGATCTAGAAAAAAATATAAATAAGCACTAATCAAATGAAGGTAGATTAGACACTATAAAAAAGTATAAATATGGGGTTCTATGGATTGTTATTTCATGACTCCAAAGAGCCCCCAAAAACCCATCTGTTCCCAATAATAGAATTCTTAAATTTTCCTTTTCCCCAGAGTGTTTGTTTTTAAGAAAATGGGCTATGCGATCTTTTTTTTCCCGAAAAGAGGGGTTTCCAGAATCCCTAAATTTGTTTATTTGATTACCTCATTCAAATTGAGGTTTAGAATGTCATATAGCAGAAGTGGCAAACGTATATACCCTCCTGTTTCATCATTATACATTGCACATGGGCCAAAGATAATTGATTAGATAATATCATCTTCTTAAATGACAGTCTCAGTGTTCAGTGTGATTAATGGAATGAAGAGGGGAAAATTTGCATTAAATTGGAAATGTAAAGCTTTTTTACTAAAAGCTTTAAGCATTAACAATTCTTTTGCTTCCTCCTCTTATTACCACATCAAGAAGGATTGTAATTTCATTGCGAATAGGATAGCAGACAGTTTAAACATGTATGGATTGGGTTATGTAGATTCTAAATACTGGAATGTAGGTAGGAAGGTTTATTTCTTAAGAAATGTTTGTAATCTGAATGATGTAAGGTTTGTTTAAGGTTTAATATATTTCCTTTTATCAAAAAAGAAAAAAAAGATCATTATACATTGCACATCGATTTAACTAATTTACAATGTTGATCTACATGGAACTCAATAAAATGGGAAAGACTAATCCGAATAATAGTATTTTGATTATTCTTCAACCAATTAGAGACTTCTTCTTCGTTAAGATAAAATGTTTTGTAGAAGAAGTAGTTTGCGCTAATCTTCATAATCCCAATTCATTTCAATAACCATTGATCTTCTTCATATAGATCTTGATCATCGTCACATCGGGATTGATCGTCTTCAAAGATATGCTCCAATCTATCATCGAATTTCAATACAAGAGTCCAAAGTCTATAACAAAACGCACTAATGACGATTAGAATTAATATTATTTTAATGAAATAGCCATTATATATACAACATCAGTAACATAAAAATAAAATCTAAAACCTAAATCACAATGTGATTTTTTATTGAAAGCAAAAAAATAATTATACGGTTAAAAACCCAAATTCAATCGGAGAATTTGATATATCAGATTCAATCCTAATAAATTTAGGTTTGAAGAAGAAGATTTTACAAAAACTAGATTTGGATAACTATTTAGAAATTTTTTTTATGGAGAAGACAATGGAGAGAGTTAAAAAGTTATTCATGATGTTAGTGGAAGTAAATACGATCCGGTGAAATGAACGGTTAAAATAAAATTTTAAAATGGACATTTATACATGTGCTTAGTTTTCTCCTTCGTACACGATGTACACTATTACATCCCAGAAAATCCCGTTATCTTCTCCTTCTCTACCATCAACACCAGAACCCAAACTCATCCACAATCTTCACTATCACCAACACCATAATCACCGGCAATAGCATCGCCTCCTCCACTACAATCAACAATCAATCCAACACCAAAACCTTGTTATTTTCCCCCTCTCCACCACCAAACCAACAAATTTCTCCACCACGACCATATCCAGCACCACCTCCTCTACTACAATCAATAAACATCACCTTTCTTCACCACCAGCAATGAATCAAATATCACCATCATCGACATTTAAATCGCCAGATGTATTGGTTTTCAAATACCCTAAAAAAAAATCTTCTAAAGCCCTAGTTTCTCAAATTCTTCAATAACTTTCAAAGGATGAGCAGCGTAGAACATACATTGACTGTAAATATTCTCCGAACTCGTAAGTTTCCTAATCATTGTCTTTTTGATTTTTGCTTTTTACATGTGTACATAATTGCTTAGTTTTTTTTATTAAAAAAATTGTTGTTCATGTTGCTATTAATTTGGATATACCTAGGGTGCATAATTGATTAGATTTTTTAAATTTGATTTTCATGTTGCTGTAAAAATTAGATTCACTTAGGTGCATAATTGATTCGATGTGTTTAAATTTGATTAACATCTTGCAGTAAACTCAAATACACCTGGGTGCATCTTTCTTAGATTTGGTTAAAATTTGATTTTCATCTTGCAGTAAACTCATATGTCCCAGGGTGCATCTTGATTCAATTTGATTTTAATCTTGCAGTAAACTCTTCTTGCTTGGATTTGGTTAATATTTGATTTTCTTCTTGCGGTAAACTCATATGCACAGCTTGGGTGCATAATTTGTTACACTCGATTAAAAAAATGTTATTCATATAGGTCTAAACGCAGATGCACCTGAGCATGATTGGAAACATTTGGTTTGGTCTTGGTTACATTTTACGCACCTGTGTCATAAATCTTTTGTTGTTTTTTATTGTAGGAAGCCAAAGCAGGAGGAATTTTGCTGAATCAAAGCACAAAAAATAATCCTGAACGAAGAACAAGCATGATATTAATGTGCATGTGGATGTCGAAAATCAAGCACAAAGGAAAGTCATGTGAAGAAAAAGTAAGTGAAGAAAACATTTAGATCAAGTTTTTTTATGGATGATCACCCCAATGAATGAATTGACAATCGGAAATGCTATTTGACTCCCTTTTTTCCACCTCCCTATTCACCTCCCTCCAATCTCAATCACACATCCAGATTTAAATTCACATTAGGGTTCACCATTTCCTAGATGTGGGGTTTAGATTGTAGGGAGGTGATTAGGGAGGTAGAAAAGAGGGAGCCAAATAGCACGGCCGATTGACAATCACACTAAAACAGTGGGAAGTGTTAAAGATGACTGAATTCGGGAATATAGTTAGTGCACTCAAAAAAACTAGAAAAGATGGAATATTGGAAGCTCAAAATTTAGCTTCGCTCTTGTTTTGACAATTCATTACCCAAGCTCTATACATACAGTGTATGGCATGATGAAGGCGTAATGATGACCCTAGCTTAGATTTATATTTGATATCCCCCCTTTCTTAAACACAATTTTTTGTTTTAGTTACGTAATTATGATGCTTTGGAGTTCAATCTTCGTTTACATCACTAATTGATTTACGGTGCAATACTTTTTAGAAGTTCTTTTGGTTGAGACTTTTGTTGTACAGTTTTCCTACAAATATTAAAATAGGGTTTGTAGCACGGAAAAATAACTATAAGGGATAGAACAAAAAAGTGTTGGTGGTTCGTTTCGTACATCTTTGTTTGTGGGGATAATAATGTATTATTTGATATGTGTTTATAGCAGTACAGTTTTCATGTTTAGGGATTTTTCCTTTTTGTTGTTTAACAAATTGCTATGAAGTCTAGATTTGTTTCTATTTTGTTACTTTTATATTTTATTTTCAGGGGCATATTAGTAAGGGTTTTTTTGATAAAGTACCCCTACTCTTCACATTACATTAAAAAAGTGTCCCTATTTTTTAGAAATTTGTTAAAGTACCCGTTTTATATAAAAGACAAATTACATCCAGTTAAGTGCTAGATGGCAGTTATCTTTCCAATTAAAAGTCATATTTACCTCTGAATTACATCTCTTTGGTGGGGAGGATAAATGATCCGACGATCCTGAAAATGGTGTAACTACCCTGAACCGGGCTCGACGAACCTGGAAGCGCTGTCAAGATCCAGAACCGGGCTCGACGAATCTAAAAAAAATGTTGTAGAAGGTCGTTTTCTTCCAACCAAAAACCCAAAAACAATTAAAATGATGAACCCTATTTGGGAAATGATGTAACGAACCTGAGCGCTGTAACGATCCTGAAACTGACTCAACGAACCTGAAAAATGATGTATAAAATCAATGTGGTAATAATAAAAGGGAAAATATGTAAAGTAAATTAGTCTTAACTAACACTAGATGGAAAAACTAACGTGAGGGTATTTTAACAAGTTTTAAAAATCGGGACATTTTTTTAGTGGGCATCCAAAAAGCGGGGTATTTTATCAAAATTCTCTGTTAATAACTTAGGTGTTAGATATTAGTTTGGGTTTGGACACAATGCCCAAATAGGATATTAGAAAGGGAATTTTGATAAAGTGACCCAGTTTTGAATTAGGGTAAAAAAAGTGCCCTCGCATTTTTGCACTTTTCTAAACTGCCCCGCTTTTTTTTAAATAACGCTTTCCATCCCGTTAAATGCAAGGTGGCAGTTATCTCACCTGTTAAAAAGTCATATTTACCCCTGAACTATGTCGTGAACGATGAACCCTAACCATGAACCCTAAACCCCTAATCCTGAACTATATCGTGAACCATGAACCTGAACCATGAACAACGAAGCCTGAACTATGAACTCTAAACCCTGAACCCTGAACTATATCGTGAACCATGAACTCAGAACCATGAACTCAGAACCCTGAACCCTAAACCCCTAACCCTGAACCCTAAATCCATGAACCGAGCTCGACGGACCTGGAAAAATGAAGTAGAAGATAAACGTGACAAGTAAAGGATAAATAAGTAAAAATTGGATGGAAAACTAAATTAGATGGAAAAGTTAACATGGGTGCAGTTTTGAAAAGTTGAAAAAAACGGGGACAATTTATTAAACCGAAATTGAGAGTGGAGCAGTTTATCAATATTCCCTATTAGAAATCAGAACTATTGAATTTGCAAGAACCAAAAAAAAAAGTAGACGGAATCCATTCTCACTCCACTCTCCTATAATAAAAACACCATCGACAACTCTTCATTTATTTATTTGCTTTCTGGTTTAGTTGTTATCGTGGTTTATGCTTATCTATACCATTACGATGGCTTGTAGATTCATCTATGCTTTAACGCCGATTCTTGATCATTAGTTTAGGTTTTAAAATCACAAGGTATGCTTAAAAAAAGGTATGCTCTCCGATGAGAAACTTTCATTTTTATTGTTCGACAAAATCTTCATCATTAATTTATCCGACGACAGAATCTTCATTATTGATTTTTCTGACGATGGAATCCTCATCCCTAATTATAAAAAATTGAGCAAATCACTTCTATTTTGGGAGCACATATTTATAAAGAAAATGGTTGGTATAAATTTCGAGAAGAACCATCCTCCTCCAATTTTTAATTGGATCTTATTCATTATTCGTATTTGTCTTACTCTGATAATCCTTCATTTTTTCTTGTCAGATTTCTCAAGATCATACCTTTACGCTATGATCTTGTTTTTTTGTATCTTAAACTGGTTGTAACCTGAGTTACCATTAATGAAAAAGCTTCTTGAAAAGAGAAAAAAAAACATTGGATTTGAATTCTTAGTTATTTGATGCGCTGTCATATTTTACATGTCATCTAGACCCATTAATTGAAATTGAAAGATTTATTAACCAATTATGTGTTTTTTAATTAATTTTTGAAGTAAATTCACTGCACCGTTGGAACTCGATAACTCAATAAGTCCAATACATTACGTTGGCCTTTGATGTTAATAAGAGTGACTTTATCATTTTTTATCTGTCTCTATATTCTTTTTCCCTGGAAGCTCGATGAATAAGATCTCGCACAAAAGCATTGCATGAGGAACAAGTAACAACGAAGTCGATCTTCTGTACTCCTTTACTTCAGCATTCAGCACCCGTTTCAGTCCGAATTTTTATCTATCTCTATATTCTTTTTTTCGAATCATGATGAACCAACCCATGTGAAAAAAATATACTTTCACCGGTACACCATAAAATTGTCCGAAACTTGCCAAAAAAAAAATCAATCTAAAATAGTAGTGCCTCCCTCCGGACATATGAGCCGAAGATGGTTGCTGACAATCTTCCTCTTCATGCGAGTTGTCCAATCATGATGTACCACAACCATGTGAAAAAGCATACTTTCACCGGTACTAGTGTACTTGTAGCACATAAAAGAAATCGAAAAACCAACTTTCATTCTTATAGCATAATTTTCTCGTGGGTTCAATTTAACTGGCCAAAATATTTTTAACTGAATTTCGCACCATTAAACTTTTCAAAATTACAATTCGAGGAAAAACAACAAAACTTGAATAGAATTATCACTTGTGAGCTCTCCGTCCTTGACCAAAATTTCCCCATCCATGACTGAATCTTAGCTGTAAGAGAATAGTATTGGGAATGCATGTGTATTGGATGTACTGGGTGCCATGGGGACCTCTTTCTTGTGTTCAATCCGTGCATGGCAGTCTAGTACCCTATCTTTTAGCTCTCACTTTTTTCCTTTTGTTCTTGGTTCACAATAAAATTATCCCGTGAGTATTTTTCTTCCGTCCGTAATTTCGGATTAAATGTGAAAGTCATGTCCCAATTTAACTCCGACGGCCAAATTATTTTGAAAATCCTATTAGAATGCATTTTGCGTAAGCTAATTAAAAAGATAAGGGGGGTCGAATTTTTCCCAGTCTCTCTCACTCTTATCTTCTAGTATTGTCTTCTACTAATATATCTCTACTTTGAAAGGATTGACCATTCATTCTTCCCCACTCAAATCTTTTCTCCAAATTCAGTGCAGTGATGGCTACTGCTAAACCCTTCACCAACAACATCTTCCATTTCTTTCTCTTCTTCTTCATCCTTACAGCAGTCGCCATACAAGGTACTATATGTTAACTGGCCAGCTAGCTAGTTATTTCTTTACATTTGTATATGTGCCATGTCCAATCCAAGGAATTCATTTATTGGAGGGTTGTTTATTGCATTTTTGTAATGTGAATTGGCATGTTTTTGTAACTTTACAGGTCTTGCAGCAACGGCTCGTCGAGTGGAAACTCTTTCTCACTATCAACAGCAAACGGCAGTAGTTCCTCATTCTTCTGCTTCTCTTCAAGAACTAAACTTAAAGGTAAGAACAAAAGTGTAAACTCAAATATCTATTTTAACAATTGTGATTACCTCAATTTGTAAGGAGGGTGACTCTCGTACTTGAAGTCAGTAGTTCCAGATTCTCCATAGACCGTTTTAGAAAGAAAAAAGAAATGTCGTGCATGCCATAAAAACGTTAGACTGTCAAGAATTTGTTCAGTGTAATTTCATCCTCAATGCCGAACCCAAAGACCTATATTGTGTTATGTTTTGTTTATAGGGTGTAAGAGACAGATGGAGCAAGAAGAGAAATTCAAGAAGATTGATGATAGGATCCACAGCTCCAACTTGTACTTACAATGAGTGCAGAGGTTGTAAATTTAGGTGTAGAGCTGAGCAAATTCCTGTTGATGCAAATGACCCTGTTAATAGTGCTTATCACTACAGATGTGTTTGTCACAGGTAATTAATATATGCCCCTTCATTAAGAGAGTCTGTCAGGTTTTGATGGTCAAATTTTGTAATCAGCATATGTATTAGCTACATTTGTCATTCTATAATCTCTTTAATTCCTTGTCTCTCTTTGTTCCCAGGAATTATTTTAGATATTATAATTAGTGTGTTAAGTGGAATTTATAATTAAGTTGTAATTTTGTGATTATTTTGAACATGAGAAATTTTCTATTGTTTACTTTTGGGATGGTTTTCTAATTTCAGCTGGGCCGTGTTTGGAGAAAGTAATCAAGCCCAATGTAAAAAAAATAAAATTGGAAACCGTAAAATGAAAAGAATTGTAAAGATCCACACATAACCTTTTCTCTACGAATGACACCGCAAAAAAAAAAAAAACATGGCTCAGCAAGATTGTGTACCCTCTCAGGAAACTGGTACACCCAATCTAGCAATGTTGTTATAAAAAAAAGGAAAAATCCGTTTGCATTTTTCATCATGGAGCCCATCAAATTAAGCCAATAAACAAACTCGGGGAATTTTTTGACTACGGTGGAAATCACACAATGTGACCAAAGTTCTGAGACCATTCTCCCGTCAACTTGATATATTTTTCAGCAGCAACCTTGCCTCTTGGTTCAATTATTTACTGTCTACATTGCTGTAAAAAGCTGACTTCACTGAGCCGCTTGTAATTCTGCAATTGGTTTTTGGTAATCCATATGGGTTGGTACTTTGAAGCATATATTGATCCAATGACTAGAGCATAACCCGTTATAAATTAAGAACACTGTACATATCAGCATTGATGATGTTAACTGTTAAGTCAAATTCCATGGAATTATAGAATGTTAACAATTAATCTGATTACAGCCACGCATGATGCACAAGTGAAATTTTTTTTGGCGAAACTTTAGTGTCATTACAATTCAAACGTAACTGATTACATTATTAGTGTCTATAAATGAATGGTGTTCAATTGATTCTCATTGTTTGATGGGTAATTATACGCGGAATGAACACACCAGTTCCATTACTGCATTTACGTCTCACTTCCTCGTGTCTAAATACCACTGGAATTGTATAATACCGGTGTTCATGAATCCAACAACTGAATAAACCACACGCTTTTACTAGTTTAATATGCGGACCAGCCTTAGATCTTGTTATTTGTGCCGTCTTGGAGTTCCCCAAGTCTGTCCGATATCCATCTTCATCATCGGTTAGAAGTAGAATCTGCCTTCTCAAGTCGGCAAACATCTCATCATCATAGTAGCAATCTTCGTAGTCGTTGTCGTTCACGTTGGAATTAAGATTCATATTTTTCATATCCATAGATTGAAATTTTGAAATGAGAGAGTATGAGATGGTTTAGTCTGGATGATAATTTGCGAGCGAAATCTATATATAAAGAGACGGAGATCTAGAGACAATTAATTAATAGGACAATTAAGGAATCCATTTGCTTGGGTCAAGTTTCAATAGTTCAAATAATTTAGACTAAAATGTCTCTTTATTTGTCCATTAGTACTGTAATGAATTTATCCATCTTAATGAACTTATTCTTTTACATGTATCATAACGTTCCAATGAAATTACGAAAGCATATCGTGTTTCCATCCAAAGCATGTTTTGCATGCAATAAGTCTATAAGAACTGTTTTTAAACTAGACGGTTTTTGTTTTCACGTATTACTACAATTTAATTTCAATGCTTCATGGCACATTCTAAATGTACCAACAGTATCAATGTCCATAACTGCAAAGACCTCCAAACAATTAAAATTGAAAAAAAAAATACTTGGCTCAACCTCTATTATGCTAAAAGCATGTCGTGCCATGTAGCTTCTCGTGTGCAAATCATTGAGTTTGTAAACCGTAATCGGATTTATATTTGTACCCAATAATACACAACTTGTTGGTAATTAAAGAGCCATGAACATGTATATCAAATATGGCACCCAATTATCCAGACACAAAATTTTTTATTTCAAAAAAAAAAAAGGTATAGAGGGGGAAAATAAAGGAAACCTGTTTTAAAGCCATTAGGGGATAAATCCTCAGCAGGCACAAGAAAATTTCCAGCAGCAGCATTAACAAGAATGTCTATCCTCCCAAAATGTTCAAAAGTTGCATCGACAACTCTGGTTGCATCTTCCTGGTTACGGACATCTCCTTGAAACCCAATTGCCTGAAACCATATTAACAATTGATGTAGATGCTCAAATATGAAAAGTTCTAGTACTATCAAGTAACAAAACTGGAGATAATAATTCCAACTGATACAGATTCTGTATTCAGTAACGCTCAGCAATAACATCAGTAGCAAAGATTGACAAGTTTGGGTAATCTAACGAAATCATTCATTTCCCAAAGAATCTATATACTTGCACAAAATTTCTACAAGTCAACTACTAATAATTGACTCAATACATATAAAATAAGGTTGGAAATCAAAGACTGGTAAAGAGATAGGCCTGTGTTGTAAGTTAACCTGGATACCGAGAGAACGAAGAGAAAGGACAGCAGAATCAAGAACAGATTTACGTCTACCCATAATAGCAACAGAAGCTCCATGTTTACCAAACTCTTTAGTTATCTCAAACCCAATCCCTGATCCCCCACCTGTTATCAAAGCCACCTTCCCTTTCACTATATCAACCTTAAATGGAGACTCCATATCCACTGTATCTAAAATCTTCTTCTAGTTTCTTTGTTTTCACCAAAGAGTGCCTTGTTTTCTCTGTTAACTATAAGTCAAACAACATTTGAATGAGTTGGAGCATACTGTATTGCTAGTTAAAAGCTGGAGTCTTTCAGTTGTTTATTTTATTGGTTTGAGATGCCGGATATAACCACGGAGTATTATTGAAATCACAAGGTTTAAGTTCCAAATCTGTCCCTCGATTTTCTCTCCCTCCAGATGTCCATCGAGCCATCGAGGTACATAACTATTAAAATATGCCGACATCTAGTTCAAAACCAATTGACAAATGAGTTATTAGCCAGCCTTTCCATATTACATTTGAGTTCATTATGGAGATACTAGGAATGTTGGACTATTGTCCTTTTACACGTTCCATCACTTGTAAGGCCAGTAATTCGGTCTAACACGTGGACCTGCGTAGAGTGACCAGTCATTCGGCCACGAATGCACATGTGACCAGTCATTCGGCTATGGATAGTCGGTTATTCGGGATACACCCCGCGTACAGGTATGGGCCAAGCTCTGATATCATATTAAAGTCTGCGGACATCCAACTCAAAGCCAACTGGCTTTGAGTTGAATGACCCTTCCATATTATACTCCCTCCATCCCTAAATAGATGACATATTAAATTTAAAATTTTGTCCCACTAATAGCCGACATATATGATTGAATAAGGGGATATTCTTAAAACTACCTTTTTAATTTATTATTGTTGGTATAAAAAATATGTATAATTTGATACTCATGTTTTTATCCGTTACGTATGTGTTTTAAAAAGCTTTTCAATGGAATAAAGTTTACGAATATCCATAATATAGTTTGAGAGATAAATTATTTCTAAATTTTAATAATTATCATTCATAAGGGTATCGTTGTTAAAAAACACTTAAAATACTCTATTCTCATTTTTGACAATTGTGCAAACTTGAACTAGAGGTCATCTAATTAGGCGTGGATGGCGTATTTAAGTTCATTACGGACTTACTAGCGAAGTGGAACTATTGTTATTCCACAACGACATTTGTGAATACAGTTTTCTAGCTCAGACTCCCCATTCCTTCTTGCCAAAGCCAACTAATCCATTTGCTTGGGTCAAGTTTCAAATGATTGGACTATAAGAGTATAAGTTAAACGAAAAATAAACGAATGCCTCTTTACTGGATAATTTACATATGCATCTTAATGAACTTACTTTTTTTTCATATGTTTCGAAATGTTCGGATGAAACTATGAAACAATTCAAAGCTGTTTGCATGAAGGCCCATTGTCTAAGAGTGAGAATTGGCAATGAGTCGGATTTATTTTCCTAGTCCTAGACCAAGTAATCTATTATTTTCGTTCCATAAAAAAATGAGTCTTTCATTATATTTTTTTTTAAATGTACTAAAAACAGGCCAAATTATCAATGAAAAGATCACTTTTTTTGAGACATAGAAAGTATAACTATATTCAGACTTCATGTCAAGCATGCATACCTATGATTTAAACCGGAACAAAATGTTGTGGTTTGCGCAACACCTATCATAATCCATCCAAGATATATGTGGTTATGGGGTGTTAGTAGGTGGTCTAAATTTTTTTTTTCTATAATAAAAAGAGAGTTAGGTAGCTCAATGAGGTTCTGTCGTATCCAAAAGAACAGTGTTTGGATTAGAAGGGCTATGACTAACACAATTCTGCTCCCTGGAATGAGTAGAAGTAATATTACAGTCATCCTGAATAAGAGTGATTTGGTTTAACTGTAAAGCCTGCCAGAAAGAATGCAGGTTACAACCTTTCCAGTTAAGGTTGTGGAGAATAGTAGAAGAGCTGCTAATTCTAGTGATTCTGGCTGCCTTGTTAAGATGATGATAGTCTAATTTGGTGACCTGACCCAAAATGAAATCTATAGCTTCAAATTTCTTTCCATCAGTCCTGGTGGTTCCTTGAAATCAATGTTGCACTGCTTTTTTATAGTTTGTATGTATTGCTTGGAGAATTTGATCATCCTCATCTTCAAAATGTATTATTGTCCTTTTCAGTTCCTTTCCCCAACGCAAGGCTAGATTTGCTCATATGGCTGCTCTGCCTGATCTGCGAGTCCAATATCTGGGTCTTTAAAGTTCCTTACTCCCATGCATTGTCCTGTAGAAGAAAAAGCCACAAGAGCAAAGTTAGTAAACTGTGGAATATCACTATTAGCCATAGTATTGTTGATTTACATAATGTGTATACTAATAGTGATTTCAAGAGATTCCTTAGTAGAGTTGGTCCATCTGTTGTGGTTTATGTTGTCTTCATTGTTTCTCTCCTGGTCGTGAAGATTGTTTAAGATATGACCAGGGTTGTGGATAACCCTTTCATGGAAGCATAGGTGTCAAAAAAATTTCAGAGCACTAGCATCATCTTTATGATCTACGTTTCTGAAGATCCTGTTACATCTAGCTTTCCAAATAAACCAGTAGACTGTTGCGTAGGTGGCATTCCAATTTGCAGAGTTATTGCCAGTTGAAAACCAGCTGTTGAACCAACCATGGAAGGATCTGTGAGCAGTAAAAAAATTTTGGTTCTCCCCAAATATTTTTCTCCAAACATCAGAGGCAGCTGGACATGCTAACCGAACATGTGTTATGTCTTCATATGTGCACTTGCAGAAATTGCATATGGGATCAATGAAATTCAGAATGCTAGCAGATTTGGCATTAGTTGGGAAGATGCCACGAGCACATTTCTATATGAATAGATGGATAGCAGGAGAAGTATTAAGTTTCCAAATTTCTCCCCAGGGTCCTGTGAGAATATCCCCATTATATTTATCCTGAATCTGTTTGTCATATAGAGATTTGACTATAAATTTCCTATTATGGGTCAAGCTCCATTGTATTGTGTCAGTGGTATGTGGGTGATGATGAGTTTCGAGAATGAGGTTTTGGATTTCTTGTGGGAACCAGAGAGATAAGATTGTTTGATCCCATTCCCTATTGGTATTGAAAAGTTGGTTAACTTTTTTCAAGTCTGAAGGGCAGTGGATTGTTTTTTGGATAAGGTCAGGGTAGTTGTCAATACATCTATCTTCCCATATATGGATATTGGCCCCATCACCTCTTCTCCAGATATAGTAATTCTGAATGCAAGAGATACATTCCAGTATGCCTTTCCAGATCTAGGAGTCAGTGCTCTTAGGTTTGGTATCCATTCTGATGACTTCCTTGTTAGGGAAGTGAGAAGCCTTCATTCCATATTTTTGAAACCCAGCCCTTCTAGCTCTTTTGGTTTATTTACTGCATCCCAAGCAATATAGTATATACCTTTTGGTTTGTCTTGGTCCTTGTTCCATAAGAAATTTCTTTGAATAGCATTTATCTCTTTGTATGTGCCCTTGGGAATCTTGAAGCAATTCATTTGATATATGTTGGAGGTAGAGGTGACAGTTTGAATCATGATAACTTTGCCAGTTGTGGATAATGTTGATTTCCAACCAGCAAGTCTGAACTTCATCTTTTCCACACAAGGCTTGAAGGCTTGAATCTTGATCATGCTAGTGAACAGAGGTGAGCCTAGATATTTTTCAAATGTATTGATTCTTTGAACTTTCATAGTGTCACCTATCAAGTTAACAATATTGGGAGCAGTATTCTTGCTGAAAAAGATCCCTGACTTGGATAAGTTTATCAGTTGACTTTAATAATGCCCAAAGTCTTGAAAGATTTTGATTAAGTTATTACATTCTTCCATATTGGCTTTGTAGAAGATCATACAGTCATCAACAAAGAGAAGGTGGTTGATTGGTGGTGCTTCATTGCAGACTCTTGTACCATGAATAATACCTTGAGTTTCAGCTTCAGTTAAGTATCTAGAGAGGGATTCCGTACAGAAAAGAAATAAGTAAGGGGATAATGGATCTCCTTGTCTTAGACCTCTGGTAGGTTGAAAGAAATCTCTAGGGGAACCATTAACCAAGACAACCATTATGGTGGTTGAAATACATTGGTGTACAAGATTACACCAGTGAGTACTGAATCCCATTTGTTTCATAACATGGATGTGGAAATCCCAGTTGACTCTATCAAAAGTTTTAGCCATATCAATTTTTATTCCCATAGTACCATTATTTCCTTTCTTTCCTTTTCTAGTATTCATATGATGTGTAAGTTCATGAGCAATGGCTATGTTGTCAGAAATTTGTCTACCTTGAATGAAAACAGACTGAAATGGGGAAATAAGGTTTGGTAGAAGAGGTTTAAGTCTTTGAGCCAAAAGTTTGGAGATGATTCTATAGGTTGTGTTACAAAGGGAAATGGGTCTGAAGTGAGCAGGAGTGGTAGGACTCTCGGTTTTGGGTATGAGGGTGATGAAGGTAGAGTTCATTTACTTGAGAATATATCCAGATTTGAAGAAGTTCTGAACCATAGTGGTGATGTCCTCTCCAATAATATCCCAGTTGGCTTTAAAAAAGTTTGGTGGAAAATCATTGGGACCAGGAGCCTTGTCACCTTCCATACGGAAGAGGATGCCTTTGATTTCCTCCCTATCAGGGATCCTTATGAGCATGTTATTCTCATTATCAGTTATGGTACTGGGTATGAGAGATATAATGGAGTGGTTGATGGTTATTGGTTCAGCTGTAGCCATTTTAGCAAAATGATTAGTGAAGCAGTAGGATATTTCTTCCTTGTTGTGAATCCATGATCCATCTTCTTGTTGTATAGAGTCAAATTTTTTTCTTCTGTATATTTTCTTAGCAGATAGATGAAAGAAGCTAGTGTTCTTGTCTCCAAGTTTGATAAGTTGGTACCTGCTTTTTGTTTTCTAAAAATATTCTTGGATATTCTGCCAGTGCTCAACTTGTTTTTTAGCTTCATTCAGCTCCTGTCCTCTATTTATGTTGAATTGATTCTTAGTGATCCAGTGTTGAATTTTGTCTTCTAGATTAGACTTGATGTTGCCATAAACCTCTTTTTTCCACTTATTAAGTTTAGTTTTGATGTCTCTTAACTTTCTTGCAATTTTTATAGCAAGAGATCCTCTGTGATGAGAATTCCAACATTCAACAATTATGTCTCTGCAGTCCTGATGATCAACACAAGGACCAAAGAATTTGAAGGGGACGTAAACTTGTTTCCAGTTTGGGTTGGTATTGAGGAGAATTAGGTAATGATCTGAACCTATGGCATGGAGATTTTATATGGTGGTGTTTGGGTGCCTTTCAAGCCAGGTTTCATTTGCTAGACCTATATCCAACCTTTGTTCAGTGAGGTGTATACCAGTTCTTTTATTAGTCCAGGTGAAAGGACATTCTGTGTAACCCAAATTAGTGAGATTTGCATCTTCAATTTTTTCCAGAAAGATAGTAGCTTAAGAAGAATCAATAAGATGTTGGCTGAATTTCTCATGATCATGTAGCACAATATTTAAATCCCCCATCACCAACCAAGACAAAGTATTATTTCTATCAGTATTTTCTATCATTTTCCAAGAATGGAGCTTATCAGCAGTGGTGTAAGGGTTACCATAATAACCTGTGAAGAGCCAAGGTGTTCCTAAAGTAGGGTGAACAGTGGCACTAATGTGGTATATAGAAAAGTCCTCTATAGAGATCTTAAGATTGGTTTCCAAGCTAGCACAAGACCTCCAGCAGTGTTATTTTTCCCTTTAGGTTCAACAAACCAAAAGTTGGTGATCCATATACTTCCAAGAATTTCTTTGAGCTTTCCAGATAAGAATAAAATATTAGGATTATGTTTATTTAGCATGTTATTCAGATGCCTTCTAGTGTTTTGTTGTCCTAGACCTTGACAGTTACAAGACATAATAGCATAAAATTGCCAGAAATAAGAGACATTTGGATAAGTGAATAAGGTAATAGTATACCCCTTAAGGGTAGTGGTATGAAGGTGGATACTGTGAAGAGTATATATACTAAGACATAATACTATCCTAATTGATAAAAAGTATATGCAATATCTATCATGTATAATCTGAAAGTGATAGCAGAGAGAGTGAGATGTTACCTCATGTCTTAGGAATGGATTGTCTCCCTCAGGTCCACCAGTAGTCAGCCCAGTAAGATGGTCATCTTCCATTTGCATCATATGGTTGCTTCTCCTCTTTGGTGGTTGGTTTTGGTTCCATAACTGGTATTGGGGTTGTTTTCTCACTGGGGAAGAAACATAAAGCTTTCTTTTTGGATCAATTAGAAGAGGATGAAGATCAGTATCCACATCTTTGAGTTTGAATTCCTTCTTTCTTCTTTTCCAAAGTAATTTCTTCTGGGTGTTGAAGTTCTCATTGATTTGGTGATGAACTTCAGCTAGAGAGGGGGTGTCATCAAGAATATTTGTGGATGGACTGCTTGGGTTAGGAATGTTAGTTTTGGGGAATATGTTGTCAGGGTTGATGTTGTTTTCAACCCCAATCTCAGATTTAGTCATTTGTTTCCTAGCAGCAGCCTTGATGTTGTAGCACTTCTTTAGTAGTTGTTTGTCTCTGTGCTTGATGTTGTCCATGCTTCTTCTGTGTTTCTGTTGACTGGTTAAGATTTCAGAGGCGCCAGTTTGTAGACCTCCATCAGAAGTATTTTTTAATCCTTCTTTGAAGGTGATGTATCTCTCAGACCCAGTTAGCTTCTCAGACCCTTCTTTGAGGTAATTATAGCTTTCAGACTCATCTACCTTTTCTTGTATCTGGAGTTTTCTTTGTGCTATCTTCATTTTGATGTTAAATTCCTCAACAACATCTTTGTCAAAATAATTCCTAATATTGAGTTTGTTTTGGGTGTTACTGGTGGGGGTTTGAATTATTATTTGAGGTTGCAGGATAAGAATCATTGTTGTGAGGTGTATGTGATTTTTGGATATTTTTTTGTGACTGTACTTCCCTTTCTTCACATAGAGGACCAGGATGATCAAGGATTGTGCAGATCTTACAAAAGGAAATGCCATACAACTGGTAAGAGATTTCCATCCAGTGAGACAGGGTTGGTGTTTCATAGGAATCAATGTCATATTTCAGATCTCTGGTAACATCTATAGTGAAGAGGACTTCAATTTTTTTGTCATCCTCATCTCTCCCATAAGATTTTTTGGCTACTTGGTAAATTCCTTATGGTTTCATGATGTTGCTGATGTCTGGGATGATATGCTTGGAACTCTTTTGACAAGTGCCCAGATCTGAATTTTATAGAAATTTGCTTCATCAATAAAGTCAGGGCCTGAGAGTGGAACTTCAGTTAAGACAATAAGATTATCAAAGATTCCTCTTGTTCCTCCCTTTCTAAACACTTTGTAATCTTTCATAGTAGATAATCTGATAGAATAGTAGTTTTTTATTTTCCTCCACAGATTGACTTCAACATTTCTTCTTAGTTCCCAGTTTGAGTTGATGAATCTTGAGATGGTTCTGGTTTCATGAGAAATTTTATTGCAATATCTTCCAATGAATACCCATTTCCAGTCCTCCTTCTTTTTGGTGAGTGTGTTCTCAGCATTAATGAAAACTTTTGGGCACAAGTCTTCAGGGATGTTTAGAGCAGAATTCATTTGCTCAACCAGAGTTTCAATTTGATCTATTGGTTTTTTTCCTGATGAGGTTGCCATTTTGATGTTATCAAAGGTAATGTTGATGGTGAATGTGATATTAGGGATGTGTTGTAATCAGTAGTGGGGTATCTAACTTTAATTTGAATATGAGTAATGGGTGATAGAGTCTGGGAGGGGTTCAAATTGTTGTTTAGATGCAGTTGATGTTGATGTATGAGAAACTTCCCAATTTTAACCGGTTTGAAGTATAAGTGCCATGTGTTTGTTATCTGCTTCCAGGACTCTTGATGTTGCCTTGTGCTGACTAAGTTGGAGCTTTCGATTACTGGTGAACCAGGGGGGTCGACCTGTCAGAAAAGCAAACAAGAGTGTATCCTAGTCTAAATGGACAAAAGTGGTTAGATGGTCTTCTTGGCCTATTTAAGCTAATGGAATCAGTGCTATTGAGTAAAGCATGGTCGGTGCATCTCTTATGGTTATGTAAACTATCATGCATATGAGATGTGGTACGGTATAAAGTATCCTGTGAGGAATATAAAATTTCAAGGTATAGAGAATGCAAACCTTGGATTGGAAACCTTGTGATGGTGACCTTATAATACAGGTCGTGACCTTGTTGACTTTGGTGACTCGAATGGGACCTGTAATGAATCAAATCCTTGTACATGGTATGGGTGGGAATGTAGTCAAATAAAATTACCTTAAGATTGATCGTGCGAGTTTCACGTGTGAATGAATAAGCAGATATATGCACCGCAGGAATATGGTTTCCAAGTGTGAATCCGTGTATTTTCCTTAGGCCATCTGTCACTGCAGAATGAGGTGTATTAGTGCGCCTAGAAAGATAACCCATTCTTAGAATAGGCATAGCATAATGGCACCTAGTTTGCTGGAAATTTGAAGCAACATAAGAAGAATTTTGCGTATTTGAGACGAAAAATGATGTTCTTTGGGAACCGTCACCACATAATAGTGAGATTTCCAACCACCAGCCGATGGTTTCCTTTAAATCACCCTCTATTGGGAGAGAGAGATGGTTATGTTTCTTCAACTTTTTCCTTTGTGATTCCTTGAATTTGTAGCAACAATTTCTTGAACTCCAGTGACCGTGGGTGATTTTCAAGCAAACAAGGATCGAAAGGGAAAGCATAAGTTGATTGAGTTGATGAGGATCCTTGCATCCATTGGTATCCACGAGAGTATGATATTACTCGATTGCATCATGGGATTGATTTTCCACAGGGGTGTGAATCGCCTGGTAATGAGAGGGATTTCTCCTGGTATTTGAATGATCTTCAACACAATTATGAGGTGAAGTTAAAGGAGTGTTTGCAAGAGGAAGGGCCTCCGGGAATTGTGCATGATTTTTTGATTGATTCTCCAGTAGAGCGCCTTCGACATCATTTAAATCAAGCAAATCCAATCCATTTAAGTCAGGAGAAAAGCAATCCTTTTGTAGAATTGAGGAAGAAATCTGGGGTTGGTAGTAGCACTGGGGTTGAAGGATTGGGACATGCAACTGATGATGCGGGGAAAAAGGCTACTGGAGAGGAAAATATTGTTGAAGATTGTTATGTTACTGGGATTCCAAAATCTGCTGATCATCCACAGATGGGCACTAGAGATCACTAAGTGTTGTATGCATTTCACCATAATTATGGTCCTTTTGAGGTGCATGAGGGTATTGCAGTTTTAGATGATCAATTTGTGGTTTTAGGTGTGAGTCGAATTGGCTATCAATCCATCACTTTGGATGCTCAGCAGAGAATGATGGTTCGCCAGATTGCTGGTCAACCTATGCATTATGATGAGCCTATGCGATTTCCTGTGATGGATGCTTTGTGTCCATCCACTGGTAAGATCGGGAGAGAAATATTTTCCTCCACCATGCCTAGTACCTCCACCAATGCAGGTGTTAGACCCAAGAAGTTCCAAGAGCCGATTCTGAAGATGGTGGAGTCAGAGATGAAGGACCTGTAGGTGATGAGCAACAACTAGAGATGGAGAAGAGAACTGTTGTGACTAAGACTCTCTTGACTCGAAGTTGAACTCGGGGCGTTAGCCAGGGGACTCGGATTAAGATTCGTTCCTTCCAACAGTAGGTAAGAAAATATTGTAGCAGATCTTCTTTTCTTCAAAGGGTTAAACTTGGGTTTGAATTTGGTGTTATGATGGAAACTGTTTAAGCAATGGGTGTTACTTTCTTTTGGTTTCAAACTTTTCTAATTTTCATATTTTGATTTGATTGAACAAATATGGTTTTTGTTAATGTGGATTCCATTGTGTGGTTGTTTAATGGTTACCAATGAACTATTTAGATAATTGGGTTTCTTCTGATGGTTGTGTATGATGTTATGGGAATGTTGATATAATTTCTGATATTTTTTATCTATAACATAGAATTAAAATAGGGTATGATGTTTAGTATCATATTGAGAGAGAGGATGGATGGTGTCAGGATAGGAAGTACTCACTTGTATATAATCAAAGACAACCCACTAGGTACTGATGAGTGCCAAATATTGTATATATTTATCCCTTTTTGTTGGCATTTAACTCATCTTTTGATCATTAATTCTACATTTTATCCCATATTCTGTATTTTCATTGTTTTCAAGAATAAATATTTTTCTTACTTAATTTTGCATTTTTAGGTAATAAATAAAGTCTGGATGACTTGCGGAGCGGAAAAGAGCAGAAAAGTAGTGAAAAGCCGGGAGAAATCACGCAAGGAAGCCGCGAAGAATGGTGCGCACAACCTCATTTTCTACACACAAAAACGCCTCCGTTCTCAGCCATCAGATCAGTTCTCAGAAGCATCCGATGGTCGCTCCTTCATAGAGCATCAAAATCTGAAGTCTCTGCCAAACACCACAGCGCTGAAATTCCAAGCCTTCAGATTAGATGGTAGTTGAATCCAACGGTCGCTCCCTTGCTGTTCATCAAATCTCGATACTTCCGCTTAACACTACAGCACCTAACCTCGATCTTCGCCGTTAACTTTGTTGTATTTCACAATCCAACGGTCGAAGTGATTCATCTCTCATACCACCGTTAGATCCACCTACCATCTTCACATCTGACGGATCTCCTCGCTGCGCATCAACTTCAGATGATCCCGATCAACACCTTAGCCATCAAACCCATCGACCCAAACAAACACCCACCTTCTTCTTCCCCAAAACTCATTTCCCCCAAATTTCTCTTCTTCCCCCGACATTTGCAGAGACACCATGTCCTGCCACCACCATCTCTTCCATCACCACCTCCACAACCAGCCGACCAAGACACCTATCGAACCCCCTAGTCTATCTCTCTCCCTCATAGCTTCTTCTCACATAGGTGCTAAGATTAAGAGAGGCAGGCTTAGGGTTTCGCTCCAAGATAGGGTTGCAGTGCAAAGAAGACGAAGAATAGGGGATTTCGAGCAGCGTAAAGCCAGTACAAAGCATGGGTTGGGTCGAAATTATCCAATTGGTATGTCAAATTTGATTTTCCCCAAAAATCAATTTAGGGTTATCAACATTAGGGTTTGTAGAAATTTTAGGGATTTGTAAAACTATAAAAGGGGATGTGTAGGAGATGTAAAAACTGTTCTTGGACTAGCCAAGTTTCCACCCAATTTGGGTTAGGTTAATTCCAATGTTAAATTGCACTGTTAGTTTTTAATGTGTGATGCTCCTGTTAACTTTCATTGCTCCTGTTAGTTGCATTTTTACTCTTAATTGCATTTGTTCTTGTTTGATTTTAATTCTCTGTTTATATTAATGTTTGTCATGTTCTAAACCATCATGCTAGGGACTTGATAAATACCTAATTTCTTATTGTGTAGTACATTGATCATATGGCTTTAGAAGGTTAAGCAGGTTTAGGAAAAACTTGTACTTAGTTCATCATCACCTCACTTTCACAATGTATGCCAAGTATACTTTGTAGTTAGGTTCATGAGCTGTTGAGAAGCTGCAACTCAAGCTGAATTCATAATCCCTTGACTAGTTGTGCTGTAGAAAGACAATTAGTGCTTTGGAAAGAATACCATAGTTGTGTTTAACTTTCTATAGGAGAATACATAATAAAAGTCAGAGTGAATTCAACCCCTAGTTCCCATCCATAATCAACCTTCCCTGTCATCCATAAATCCATCTTCAACTGTTAGTCTTGTTTTCTTTCACTTGTTTGTTTTACCTGCATTTATGTTTTGCATTTTCTTTACTACTGCTTCCCCTCCTGCCACTTCTGTTGCATTTCTTCTACTTTGCAATTGCTGCTGCAGCACTTGTGCTGCTGTGCTTTCCCTTGTGCTGCCAATCCACTTCTGTGGCTGTTGCATTGCTGCTGATTGCTTTGCTCTCCAAGGCTCACTTCACAACTGAGTCCAAGGCCCTAAGCCCAATTCACAGTTGAACTGTTGAGCCCAAAGCTCAAATCAGTTCACTGAAACAAAGCCCAGCTTTCAAAGATCAAGCCCAGTTTCTAAAACCAAAGCCCAATTACTGTGAAAGACCATTTCACTGTTAAGGTGAAATTGAGCCCAAAGCTCAATCAAAGGACCAAAGCCCATTTGCACTTCAAAGATAACTGAGCCCAAGCTCAGTTCATTTTATCTTTAACAAACTCACTAAGCCCAATTCATTCAAAGGGCATTCAAACCCATTAGCACTCAAAGCCCAATCTAAGCCAAAAGGCTTCTAAGCCCAAAGCAAACTAGAAACCCAATTAGCTAAAACACTTCCGAAACACACCCGATCTCTGTGGATCGACCCGTACTTGCACGAGCTACAACTGACGACCGTGCACTTGCGGTATTACTGTAGGCCCGTTTTCATTGCATCATTTTTACACACTAGTCCGGACCTGCCAAGTTTTTGGCGCCGTTGCCGGGGATTGGTGCTGTGTTTTATCTGTGTTTTTTAGCTATTTTGTATTTCATTTCATAGCATTTGCATCTGCATCTGCTTCATTTCATTTGCTGTTGGACCTGCTGTTCTGAACCTGTTTTTCCTCTGCTGGGACGCCACCAAGGAAAAGAACCAAAACCCAACTGGGTTTTTGCAACAATATCAGAGCAGCTGGGCTGTGCTAAAAAGGTAAGCCTAAACCCATTTCATTGAGAGAACCCAACCTGTGGGCTTCCAATTTTTTTAATTGTGGGCTTGTAATAATTAACCCAATTTTTTTGGGCTTTTTATTTTTCTATTTTGGGTTTGTAATAATTTATTTGTGGGCTTGTTTTTTAATTTGTGGGCTTGTATTTATTTTGTGTGGGCTTGTTTAAATTCTTTCATTGGACTTGTATTTTGACTCTGGGTTTAAACCCAGCTGAGCTTATAACTGATTGTGGACTTGTAAGTGACCTCGAAACCAAAGTTTTAAAACAAACGTCGGGCCTTAACCAACTGGGCCAAATTAAACTTTCAAAATTAAAACTTGATTTTCGTAGGCCGCAGCTTCCATTTCATTAGAGGCTTGCACAGTGGGCTTGCTCCCATTTCAAAAACCAAATTTTATTTTCTTCATTTTATTTAAAAAAAAAAAAAAAAAAAAAAAAAAACCAAAATTTTCTTTTGCTCCCAATTTTAAACCAAATTTCTTTTTATCCCACCAAAACCAAATTTTCCCAAAAATCCAAACCCATCAAAAACCAAATTTTTTAAAACCCATTAAAACCAAATAGTGGGCTTTGTGTCATTTCAAAATGGCCAACCTCGTGCTCTCCATGAATACATGTATCCATCAATACAAATTCCATTATCATGTATTGTCTTACCTCAAACCAATAACCCTTTTAAAATAAATGCAAACATGATACAAATACTTCCTATATTTCGAGGGTTCGATTCTGAGAACCCCTATACTCATGTGAGAGTTTGAACAAATTTGTCGGACTATGCAACCTGATCATATGTCCGAAGACTCTCTGAAATTGCGTTTGTTTACATTTTCTTTAAAGGAAAGGGCCAAAACATGGTTTTACGGTTTGAGACCACAATCAATCACCACTTGGGAACAACTCACTAATCAATTTTTCCAAAAATTTTTCCACATCACAGGACCATCGCTATTCGTCAAAGTATCAATTGTTTTGTCCAATTGGATGAGGAAACTGTTTTTCACTATTTTGAACGTTTTAATGATTTGTTGAGTGAATGTCCGCACCATGGAATTGAGAAGTGGAGACTTGTCGTCATCCTCTATGAGGGACTAGACTTTAAATCTCGAACCATGGTTGAGTCTATGTGTAATGGTGAGTTTATTGATAAATCTGTGGATGATGCATGGAATTTTTTAGCCGAGATTGCAGAGAAAACCCATCAATGGGAATCCGTTAGGGAAACAGGAACAACACCACATGATATGAGTCATCCCCATGAATTAGAGTTTTATTCTTGTAATAGCTCCGACCTTAGGATTGAAAATTATCCTAGATTGCAAAATGCCTATCATGATGATGATGATTATGATGTTATGTTAGAAGAACATGTCTATACTGAAAATGTTATGGAACCTTTGGGTTCAAATACATTAGGCTTCTCTGCCCCGACCTTAATGCATGATATTTCTTCTAGTATTCCATGTGATGTTTCCCCTGATGTGCCGATACATGAAAATAATCTGTTGATGATGTTGATAATTCTGATTGTGATCTTGCCAATTTGATTGATGATTGTGAGCATGATGTGACATGTGTAGATGTTAGAAGATTTTGATTTGATTGATAATGATATGCCTATTCTTCTACCTAAGTCACAATCTGGTGGCCTTCCACCCAACCTAGATTTGGTTTGTACCATATTGTAAAACCAATTTTCTGAATTCCTAATCTAGGATTGGAACTGTGTGCTTCCCAAGTCCTCTTGGACTATTTTGCTTCAAAATATAACACTTTTAAAGAGCCACAGTTGGAAATTGCATGTTTGCCCATCCCGAAAACAGTCCATTATGAGTTAGACCTTTTGAATCCTGAACCCTAAAATTAAAAATTTTGTGCTTAAAAGTAAACCTGTTGAACAATTTAGGTTTAGGGGTGATTCATTCGGTTTTTTCACTCTCACTCCCATTTAAGTCCAATTTTAGTGTTTTGAAACTTTCTTGTCTCTACACTTTTCTTTTGGGTTGATCCTCAACTCTTTAGATTGTTAGTGTATGGTGAATTTTTTTGTATATAATCCAGTAGTTAAAATTTCTTAAAAACCCTTTTGTTCCTTTTGTATATATTTTGCTAATCCAATATGATCTCGGCTGAAATATGTTGGATTTTTGCCTTGAATAACGGAGTTTTAATTCTGCTTTCGCCGAAATCGGGTATTCTCTCTCCTTTTACTCTACTCAGCATGTCCCTTTCCATATGTTGCATTTTAATTCTTTCCATATTTTGAAACATTGAGGACAATGTTTAGTTTAGGTTTGGGGGTATAGAGTAGATACCACGATAATTTGCTATAATTGAAAACAACTCCTTCTTTTTGAAAAAATTGAAAAATTCCAAAAAAATTAAAAAATCAAAATTCAAAAAAAAATTAAAAATTGAAAAAAATCATAAAAATGGAGCTCATACCTTGAAATGTTGACTCTTGTGCAAATATGTATTTTTATTAGGAGTCTTAGTCTAGATATTTAGGCACCCTGATTCTAGCACAATTCACATAGTGATAAGAAATTTGCACGCGCACGATCTACCAATACATGTATGGCCTCGATCTTCAAGGTGTTTGATAGGAAGTTACGATTGCCAATCACTTTAGAATACTGAACGAAACTTGACTAGCTTGTTCTTTGGTTGGTTGGGATAGAAGGTGGAGGTTACATTAAGAAAGACAACCATCGAATTTAACTGGGTGCATCAAAAAGGGCTACCTCTTGCAAAGTGTCATGTAATTTTTGTTTCTTTTTTATGTATCAAAAGTGTTTCCTTGTTCTAAAAAAAAAAAAAAAAAAAAAAAAAAAAAAACGATGTATATATTCAGAAAAAAAAAAAAGAAAAAAAAAAAATATATCAGAAAAATACAAAAAATCAAGTATTTATCAATTCCATCATCTCTTGTTCCAAAAATAAAAGAGAGTAGTCAATGTAAATAAGAGTCATGTAATTTGTCATCTTTTGTTGTTTCTTTGTAATAAGCAAGGAGGGTGTATGCCATTGATGTACAACGCGAGTAATTGTGAAATACCTCCAACTCATTCACAATTCTCGTAAAGTCCGGACAGCTAGCTAGATTTCGACCTCAGTTCTTAGCCTGAGAAACTATCTCTTGGTGATTAGTAGTCATAACTTCAGATCTTTCTTTACACATGTGTAGATACACTTTACACTCTTATCACATGTCTTTTATTTGTTATCAGTGCTAGGATTGTGCCTTCGATAGCTAGATTGACATCTCCATTTTGCTGTGAGCTTAACTGTTTTGCACATGTCACATTTGATGGAATCTGAGCTTATATTTTGTCCTTAGGTTTTGTAGGCACACCTCTGGTAAACCTTCACGAGACTTCAACTCGTCCACTAGGGACACTTAGTGGTTTAAAAGGCTTAGTGCATACGCTAAATGCATTCGAGAGACCAGCGACAGTGGTATAGGTAGGATTTCCTTAGTTTTGTTTTACTTGAGGACAAGTAAAATTCAGGTTTGGGGGTATTTGATGAGTGCCAAATATTGTATATATTTATCCCTTTTTGTTGGCATTTAACTCATCTTTTGATCATTAATTCTACATTTTATCCCATATTCTGTATTTTCATTGTTTTCAAGAATAAATATTTTTCTTACTTAATTTTGCATTTTTAGGTAATAAATAAAGTCTGGATGACTTGCGGAGCGGAAAAGAGCAGAAAAGTAGTGAAAAGCCGGGAGAAATCACGCAAGGAAGCCGCGAAGAATGGTGCGCACAACCTCATTTTCTACACACAAAAACGCCTCCGTTCTCAGCCATCAGATCAGTCGCGCTGAAATTCCAAGCCTTCAGATTAGATGGTAGTTGAATCCAACGGTCGCTCCCTTGCTGTTCATCAAATCTCGATACTTCCGCTTAACACTACAGCACCTAACCTCGATCTTCGCCGTTAACTTTGTTGTATTTCACAATCCAACGGTCGAAGTGATTCATCTCTCATACCACCGTTAGATCCACCTACCATCTTCACATCTGACGGATCTCCTCGCTGCGCATCAACTTCAGATGATCCCGATCAACACCTTAGCCATCAAACCCATCGACCCAAACAAACACCCACCTTCTTCTTCCCCAAAACTCATTTCCCCCAAATTTCTCTTCTTCCCCCGACATTTGCAGAGACACCATGTCCTGCCACCACCATCTCTTCCATCACCACCTCCACAACCAGCCGACCAAGACACCTATCGAACCCCCTAGTCTATCTCTCTCCCTCATAGCTTCTTCTCACATATGTGCTAAGATTAAGAGAGGCGGGCTTAGGGTTTCGCTCCAAGATAGGGTTGCAGTGCAAAGAAGACGAAGAATAGGGGATTTCGAGCAGCGTAAAGCCAGTACAAAGCATGGGTTGGGTCGAAATTATCCAATTGGTATGTCAAATTTGATTTTCCCCAAAAATCAATTTAGGGTTATCAACATTAGGGTTTGTAGAAATTTTAGGGATTTGTAAAACTATAAAAGGGGATGTGTAGGAGATGTAAAAACTGTTCTTGGACTAGCCAAGTTTCCACCCAATTTGGGTTAGGTTAATTCCAATGTTAAATTGCACTGTTAGTTTTTAATGTGTGATGCTCCTGTTAACTTTCATTGCTCCTGTTAGTTGCATTTTTACTCTTAATTGCATTTGTTCTTGTTCTTGATTTTAATTCTCTGTTTATATTAATGTTTGTCATGTTCTAAACCATCATGCTAGGGACTTGATAAATACCTAATTTCTTATTGTGTAGTACATTGATCATATGGCTTTAGAAGGTTAAGCAGGTTTAGGAAAAACTTGAACTTAGTTCATCATCACCTCACTTTCACAATGTATGCCAAGTATACTTTGTAGTTAGGTTCATGAGCTGTTGAGAAGCTGCAACTCAAGCTGAATTCATAATCCCTTGACTAGTTGTGCTGTAGAAAGACAATTAGTGCTTTGGAAAGAATACCATAGTTGTGTTTAACTTTCTATAGGAGAATACATAATAAAAGTCAGAGTGAATTCAACCCCTAGTTCCCATCCATAATCAACCTTCCCTGTCATCCATAAATCCATCTTCAACTGTTAGTCTTGTTTTCTTTCACTTGTTTGTTTTACCTGCATTTTCTGTTTTGCATTTTCTTTACTACTTGCTTCCCCTCCTGCCACTTCTGGCATTTCTTCTACTGTTGCAATTGCTGCTGCAGCACTTGTGCTGCTGTGCTTTCCCTTGCTGCTGCCAATCCACTTCTGTGGCTGTTGCATTGCTGCTGATTGCTTTGCTCTCCAAGGCTCACTTCACAACTGAGTCCAAGGCCCTAAGCCCAATTCACAGTTGAACTGTTGAGCCCAAAGCTCAAATCAGTTCACTGAAACAAAGCCCAGCTTTCAAAGATCAAGCCCAGTTTCTAAAACCAAAGCCCAATTACTGTGAAAGACCATTTCACTGTTAAGGTGAAATTGAGCCCAAAGCTCAATCAAAGGACCAAAGCCCATTTGCACTTCAAAGATAACTGAGCCCAAGCTCAGTTCATTTTATCTTTAACAAACTCACTAAGCCCAATTCATTCAAAGGGCATTCAAACCCATTAGCACTCAAAGCCCAATCTAAGCCAAAAGGCTTCTAAGCCCAAAGCAAACTAGAAACCCAATTAGCTAAAACACTTCCGAAACACACCCGATCTCTGTGGATCGACCCGTACTTGCACGAGCTACAACTGACGACCGTGCACTTGCGGTATTACTGTAGGCCCGTTTTCATTGCATCATTTTTACACACTAGTCCGGACCTGCCAGGTACCCATTAACCTGATAGTAGAGCATATTGCAGATATAGAGAGTTTTTAATTTGGGTTGCAGAGGATAATGAGGTTTCCAGTAGCTATTTGAATGATGAAAGCAGGCCAAATAGAACTATGAAGTGGATGGTCGAGTGTGGGTTTAGTTCTATAGATGTGGAAGAAATAGGTATTGTAATTGCTTAATTTACTCCTAGTTTCATCAGTGAATATTGATTGTGCTGATAGGTTAGTGTTTTTTGTGATAGAATTGTCTCATGTGAAGCATGTGATGTTTAGGATAGCATAATTGTGATATGTGATAACTGTGAGGATTGGTGTATTGTGAGATGTAATAAATATGATTTCACTGAGTTTCTGTTGATTCATTGTGAGAAATTGAGGAAAAGGGGGACTAAAATTTTGTTTCCGGCATGATTTCCGATTGAACTCCGGTCAGAATGAGTCGTTGAGGAGGAAAAAAACCGAAAAAACGGCTAGAAATAGCCGGAGAGAATATAGGAAATGGCTGATTTCAGGACAGCATGAGAGAGAATGAGTGTTGATGGAGAGTTCATGGGGTTTGGTTGGAAGACATTGGAAGATGATGGTCAAAATGTTGTTCATGGTTAAAGTGGCGATGATAATAGTTCTTAATATATCTATGTGAAACATCAAGAACGTGAAAGATATCTCACTAAAAAAAGACTTAGTTTTCTTTTTCTTTTTTAAACCATGGACACGACGAACAACTCAAGAATAGTTGGAAATCAAGTTTAACCAAGATTAACAGAGATTGTTTATTGAAGTTCAAGTTATTTTAAGTTATTAAGGTAGAATAGGATATTATCTAGAAGCATGTTTTTGTTAGGAAGGTTCTGTTTTTGATAGTAGTAGTGTAAGCAGGGCTGTTAAGCCATAGTATTCGATCATCTGAATTTCTTTGCTTAATTGTATTCCTTGTTTTATTTTTTTTATTTCAGCACTTTTGTCTCTTTTGATTTCAGTCTATAAGATTTTATCCCTGGTATCAAAAGCCCCAAGATCTTGGATTATTTTTACGAGGAATATGGCATCTAGAACAGGTTCGATCAAAGTGCCAGTATTTGAAGGAAAGAATTTTGAGCATTGGAGAATTCATTTGGAGAATATATTCGCGTACCAGGAGGCATAAGATATCGTATCCACATGCTAAATGGAATCCACTGAGGGTGTTATGCCCAAGGATGTACAGAAAACGATTTTAGAAAACCGGAAAAGGAATGCTAAATCGACGTATATTCTTCATCAAGGGTACATGATTCAAACCTAGATAGAATCGTGTACATCAAGGAATACGAAAAGTCTTGGGGTGTTTTGTCAAACTATTACAAAGTTTTTGACAAGGTAAAAAAGGTAAGATTGCAGACTCTTAGAGGAAAATATGAACTTCTTCAGATGGAATTGACGGAATCCTTCGCTAATTTTTTTTCCACAGACACTGAGCCTTGTTAATGAGATGCGATCTAACGGTGATAAGATAGATGATCTTTCGATTGTAGAAAAAATTCTTCATAGTTTATCGGATAATTTTGAATCAAAGGTGACGATAATTGAAGAATGTAACACACTTTCTCATATGAATTTTGATGAATTGTTGGGTTCGCTACAAGCTTATGATCAATGGATGAAAGAGAAGTCCATTGTGAAGCCTATTGAAGAAGCACTCTAAAGTCACATGAATTGGAATAATGCAGTTAATTAAGCTTAATTGCAACAGAGGTCAAGGAAGCAAAAACAATAAAAGGAATGTTGACAAGTCTAAAGTTAGATGTTTTAATTGTCAGTGGTTTGGTCATTATCAATCTGAATGTAAATTCCGGAAGAAAGTTAATGCTAACAACAAAGCAAATCTGGTAGAGACTCGAAATAAAGAGTCTGATACTGTATTGTTAGCATGTCATCCCTGATGATGGTGGTTTTAAGCCTAGGGTTAAAACCGTAAAATCCCTCGCCTGATATGACGTCACTCTGTAAGGAAATAAAGGCACGTGTGCTGGACTCTTCACTGGCGTATTATTGATCCGCGCTCAATATATCTCTACCCATAACGTTCTGTAAACTCTGGCACCTCGCCGACACAAAAAATCACTGAGTAATTTCCTGTGCTGTGTTCCCTGGCTGAACCCTTAACATTGGTATGGCATGACGGATTTATGTTCACTCACGGCATAAAAGCATGAACCTTCGAAAAAATAAACAAGAAGTATGGTCACGCCCCCTAGCTGGGCGGCCAACGCTCCAAAGTCGCCCAGCGCGCCAAGAAGCATGGTCATGGACCTAGCTGGCCGACCAACTTACCTTCGGCCAATCAGGTCGCTTCAAAGTCGCCCAGCGCGCCAAGAAGCATGGTCACGTCCCTAGCTGACCTTCCAACTTCCCTTCGTCACTCGAGACTAAAACCTTGGTCTCCTTTGATCAAAGGTCATGCTCCATCTTGGGGTACAAATCCCAGCCGTCCAAGTTTACCGCTAACCGCAAGACTTGCAAAACTGTTGGAACAACGTCAAACCCTAACTGACAGCGCCTCCTCCAGCATGAAGCCATGCCTCGGCCTAGTCCGCATGCCACATGCCACGACTCCGCCAGCCTGCCAAAGCTCCTCCAACATGCCTCCATGACTCGGCCTCGTCCGCATGCCGCATGCCAAGGCTCCGCCAGCTTTCCAGAGCTTCGCCAGCATGCCTCCATTCCTCGGCCTCGTCTGCATGACGCATGCCACGGCTCGCCAGCTTGCCAGAGCTCCGCCAGCATGCTACCATGCCTCGTCCGCATGCCACGGCTCCGCCAGCTTTCCATAGCTCCCCCAACATGCCATCATGCCTCATCCTCGTCCGCATGCCGCATGCCACGGCTCCGTCAGCCTTCCACAGCTCTGTCAGCATGCCCCCATGCCTCGGCCTCGTCCGCATACCGCATGCCATGGCTCCGACAGCTTTCCAGAGATCCGTCAGCATATCGTCATGCCTCGGCCTCGTCTACATGACGCATTCCACGGCTCCGACAACTTCCCAGAGCTCCGCCAGCATGCCTTCATGCCTCGGCCTCGTCTGCATGCCGCATGCCACAGCTCTTCTAGCCTGCCGGACCTCCACCAGCATACCGCCATGCCTCGGCCTCGTCCGCATGCCACGGCTCCGCCATCTTGCCAGAGCTCCGCCAGCATGCCGTCATGCCTCTTCCTCGTCCGCATGTCGCTTACCATGGCTCCGCCAGCCTACCAGAGCTTCTCCAGCATGCCTCCATGCCTCGGCCTCATCCGCATGCCGCATTCCACGGCTCCGCCAGCTTTCCAGAGCTCAGCCAGCATGCCGCCATGCCTTGGCCTCGTCCGCATGTCACATGCCACGACTTAGCCAGCTTGCCAGGGGTCCGCCAGCATGCCGCTAGCGCGACGCCACTCCACTATGCAACAATATGTGGCCGTAATCAAGAGTCATCCTTCTTCTTCACAAGATACGATCTCGGCCGTCAAAGTTCGCCACCGAGCTGGTAAGCTCACGACAACTCTTAGGCGACTAGCCAAAACGAGCCTAGCATCACGCACTAATCACTTACGACAAGCCTCTCGCCTTTGGCTTGTCCCACCTAGCAAAATGCTACACGTTTTCCGAGAAAACACTCAAGACATCAAAACATGTCATAAATTAGGGATGTTCATCAGGGTATTTGTATGGCGGTCTACAACGCGCGACGTGCAATGCGCCCGTTACAAGAAAGTGTCATGAAGGAAGGTAATTAGTGGTGTTAAAAGTAACGGAAAGTCATTGATTCCCGCATGCATAACTCCTGGGAGTTAAACGGCTTTACTCCCCTCATAATGGACGGACGCATGCATAACGTCTGGGGGTTACATGACTTTATCCCCTTCATGATGGACGCATGCATAACATCTGGGGTTACTTTTCTCCACCGCTCAATTTCACAACTTCCCATGAGATCGGTTTTATTTGCGACTTGTATAAATAGGTCTTACCTATTTCTATCAAAGACGAGCCCCTCGGTCAGGAAAAAACTTCATCAAACTCACAAAAACATCTGGCAGCTTTTCTCATTCAGCTAGCCAGTCTATCTTCCTGATACAAGTCGCAAAAGCGTTCTCACTTGACAGAATCAACTATTCTGATCTCATACTTTCTTTGCTTTCCTCCCTAAGACCAACCCTTCTCTTTCACTTTGTGACCGAAGCAAACCTTGAACGGCAATTTTCTTGGTTTAGGCCAGGGTTGTACATATTGATCTATCGAATCAAAAAATACTCCTGTGCAGTACATTGTTGAAGGTTTATATCCATTTCTCACCCACACACACAAAATTACCGAAATCAGCAGAAACAATTTTCACCCATCAACAATTGCCGATGCACAGTGGGAGATTAATCTCTCGGTTACAAGTTCAACTCTCGTTTTCATCATCCTATCAGCAAGCTCCATACCTTGAATCGCACTGTCCGAGAACATAGAAACTTCAGGAGGATCGAGTCTGACTTTACTACGGATTGACATGAAGATGTTCCACCGTTAATAACGAGCTGCTGGGGACTTCTTATCGCAAGAAAGACATTACATAAAATCCGGATTTGCTGCCTGAGAACTCAATTCTGGTAAAAGACCCTAAAACGAGCAAGTTTTCCAGGTGATGTTTACATGGCTTAAGATTTGGATTTTCACATTCTTCATGAAATCCGATGACCCAGCCTTGCCTATCCTTTTCCCTATTATGTAAACTTTACGGTTTCACAACCTTCCTGGAATATTTATGCTACTAGCTCCTTTGCACTTTGGAGAGCCGCCTGTTTTATCTTCAAAATTTTGGACAACCTTCCGATTTCCGCTTCATATTGATTGAACACATTCGCGGAGGGGACTTCGGTTGCCTCAACCTGCAACTTTTGGATCTCGGTGAAACCCTCAACAAATCAGGGAATGTTGAACTCAAAGTTCATGCACATGTCCCGTTGGAACTCCCAACTCGAGATTACATCCTCGGAAACTGTCCGGAGCAGCAACACGCCACCTATCAACACCAGCAACATGGAGAATGTTTCTTCAGGCGTTACACCTTCGGTTACCAGAGCCAGGGCCTCTACTGCAAAAAATGTTCCTTCAGGTGTTGCACCTCCAGTCACCAGAGCCAGGGCCGTAGCTACCTCCAACGTTTCTTCAAACGTGACATCTCCAACCATCACCAGAAGCCGCTCTACTTCAATGTTTTGCTCTAGAAAACGCTTCAACATCCTCTCGATAAGTCGTTCCGTTTCTAAAGCCAGAAGTCGCTCCGTTTCAGCATTCTCTCCATAAACTGCTCCAGGATCTGAAGCCGAAGTTTCAGCGTTTTTCTCCATAAGATTTAGCGTCCTCTCCAAGAGTCGAAGCCGCTTCAACGATATTCCTCCCAGTCAAGTATCATGATCACAACCAACTAAATCAGCGTCATCGTCACCCTTCGAAACAACACCACGGCTCCATCACTCTGTGATCAAAACAGTGCCATCTCTGCGCGTTATACCTCCGAGCGCCCAAGCCGCTTCCGCCACCTCAACGTTTCTTCAAGTATGACAGCTTCGACCGTCACCCAAGCCGCTGCTACTCTACCATCAGGACAAGAAAATGGAGAAGTCAGAAGAAGTCGACCTCCTTTTACTACTGTTGATTTGATGGAAAGACAAAAGGTTCTCGTAAGGCTCAGACAGCATGATTGTAACTCAGAAAGAGATACATATATTCCTCAAGACACTGACGGAGTGCCCACCACAAGAGTCACGTCAACCCCGGATGGAGATGACAAGGAATACTTTTAACAGCCGGCGCACACACTTCAGCAGGACGCACGTTTATAGATGAAGAGACTCGTTTTTCTCTTGAACGCCTGGTAGAGGAGAATCAGCAATCCAGTTTCATAACACGCCAAGATCAGGAACGACCTCTCCAAAAACCGAGGAAAAGAAAATTAAAAACTCTACTGAGTTCACAGAAACCCTCTTCCCGTCGGAAGCTTCATGATTTCCGGGGACTTCGCCCACAAAATCGTTCGGCCTATGATGGAACATTTATGTGAGATTCTATACTTCTCCAAGACACAACGTCAAGACATATTTGCAGCTCTCAACCACACTGCATCAGGATAGCAGCTGTTTCCAGCCATGGAAGCCGATTCCAAACCCCAACCTCTCCTGGGAAGCACGATTAATATGGAATTGGGGACTCCTAACCAGTTTTCGCTTGAAGGGTTTGAGTTTGACAGCACGCTGATTGACGCGAACTCCAATTTCAAAAATTGTAACCTTCAAGGCTCTGAGGGTTGCAAGGGAAAACCAGAAGAAGCGTATTCTTTCCCGTGAGAGAAAAATACGACCTGCCAACCAACACTATTTGTGTCGTCTTCCCATATGCCATGTCATATCAAGTCGTTTGTCGAAGCCAAAGGTTAATAGCGCCCTCACTTGAGTTTCTCCAAGATCCGTTTCGACATTCTCCGACAGCAGGATCCGCTTCAACGTTCGATCCAACAGCGGCTCCGCTTCAACGCTCTCCAACAGCAAGATCCTCTTCAACGTTCGCTCCAACAGCGGCTCCACTTCAACGTTCTACAACAGTGGTCCTCTTCAACGTTCTCCAACAGCAGGATCCGCTTCAATGTTCGCTCCAGTAGCTGCTCCACTTCAACGTTCTCCAACAGCGGCTCCGCTTCAATGTTCTCCAACAGCGGCTCCGCTTCAACGTTCTCCAACAGCATGATCCGCTTCAATGTTCGCTCCAGCAGCCGCTCCGCCTCAACGTTCTCCAACAGCAGGATCCGCTTCAATGTTCGCTCCAGTAGCCGCTCCGCTTCAACGTTCTCCAACAGCGGCTCCGCGTCAATGTTCTCCAACAACGGTCCACTTCAATGTTCTCCAACAGCAGGATCCGCTTCAATGTTCGCTCCAGCAGCCGCTCCGTTTCAACGTTCTTCAACAGCGGCTCTGCTTCAACGTTCGCTCCAGCAGCCGCTCCACTTCAGCGTTCTCTACATAAGCTTCAACGTCCTCTCCAAGAGCCGAAGCCTCTTCAATACTCCTTCCTTCCAAGTTATGGAAAGTTTACTCGCTTACGCATCCAGCCAATCCCTTTGCTTCCATGAATGCCATGCAATTCATGCTGACCTATTTTTGTCTCCACGATAATGTAGTCTATTCGGATCACATCTACTTCCAAGAACTATTGTTTCTCATTTGTCGATACCAGCCAGAGGTTTACCATAACAACATCCACTACAAAGGTAATCCTTACTTTTCCATTTTAGTTTCACATGGAAGAAATAACGAAGTCACCAGTATGGATACAAGATGGCAGTATATTTATCATGGTCAACCCACTGACCATACAAGATAAGAACATGTAAACCATACTTAGGGACTGAGGCTCTACACAGGATCCCTTCACTGTCAAAGCTCAAAAGACACGGTCAACCAAAAGTCATATCCACGACAAGGTCATCCACCCTTCAAATGTGTAGCGTAAGAATATCATCACCCCTCTGTCTAGAAGGCGCCTACAACATTTTACGAGGCCATGGTGGATCCCAAGCCTGCTCAGAGGAAACGACTTCAGAAACTAAAGAAAACTGCGAATGGGGACTGCTCATCACAGTCCATCCGACAACGCAACCACAGTATCCAAGGTTATCCCTGACATGACATTGCCGAGCATATATTTTGTCAGTCCGTCCCAAGAATACGATGGAGTTTGGTAAACTTTGGAATCCACCGGAGAGACACTACAGACGAAGGAACAGATCCAGGCGAGCAACAAAAAACATAAGAGAGTCAATACTTCTTTTCATACGGGCGGAGTATTTAGAGTTTGAAAAGAATGAAAATTCCTTCTTGTTCCATGGATGGGAATAGATGACTGGACGCGACTACACCATCTTGGCCTCGTAACATCTCTCTTGGATTCTTCATGAGTTTATTATCGGGCTGTTTTCACCTCCTAAACGAACTCCAAAACTAAAAATTCCATCTTAGGGAGATAGGAAATACTTTTCCGGTCGAAATAGAGGTGCGAACCGTCAAAATATGAGTTTGTACGAGAATTGTACAACGATTTTAGTAAAGGGGCGCTAATTGGGGTTTCAGCATGCCAAACCCTAATTTAGACCAAGTCGCTTTTAATCCACGGAACTGAAGCCAAGCTCCTTCTCCGTCGCGTCGACCAAGCTCCTTCTCTGTCGCGTCGACCAAGCTCCTTCTCCGTCGCGTCGGCCAAGCTCCTTATCCGCGTCGGCCAAGATCCTTCTACGTCGCGTCGACCAAGCTCCTTCTCCACGTCGGCCAAGCTCCTTCTCCGTCACGTCGGCCAAGCTCCTTCTCCGTCCCATCGGCCAAGCTCCTTCTCCTCGTATCCAAGCTCCTTCTCCGTCGCGTCGACCAAGCTCCTTCTCCTCCGTGTCGGCCAAGCTCCTTCTCCGTCGCTTCGACCATGATCCTTCTCCGCGTTGGCCAAGATCCTTCTCCGCGTCGGCCAAGCTCATTATCCTTCGCGTCGACCAAGCGCCTTATCCTCGTAGGACAAGCTCCTTCTACGCGTCGGTTAAGCTCCTCCTCCGCGTCGGACAGCTAACACCTTCTCCGCGTTGGCCAGCCAGCATCTTCTCCGTCCGCATGCCGCCATGCCACGGCCTCTCCATCATGTCGCGGTTCGCCAACATGCTGCCATGCCACGGCTTCGCCAGCATGCGATGGCTCGCCAACATGCCACCACTCCGCGGACTTTCCAAGTTAACCATGCCGCGACCAAGCCGAGTCAGCCAACATTCCACGGTCGAGTCGCGCTGGAAGATCCACGTCCAAGTCGATGCCAGCTTTTCACTCCCGACGAGTGTCATTCACCTTCCCTAGCCAGCAGCGCTACAAACTACTTCTTAACCAGCACGATGCACTAGTGTCAACACTCTACGGCCAATACAAGCTCATACAAAAGATGCCAACATAAAGATCACGGTTTCTTCGTGTTTTCCTCCAAAGGTTAGTCACACTTCCTCGGCAATTTCTTTACGTCTCGCTCTTTCGATTTTGACGCATGTCTGTCACAATCTCATGCTTACACCGCAACACGAGCCACTGCTACGTGCTAAGCAGGGGAATTAATGTTGATGGTGGTTTTTAGCCTAGGTTTAAAACCGTAAAATCCCTCGCATGATATGACGTCACTCCGTAAGAAAACCAATCCACGTGTGCTGGACTCTCCACTGGCGTATTATTGAGTCGCGCTCAATACCTCTACCCATAACGTTCTGTAAACTCTGGCACCTCGCCGACACAAAAACTCACTGAGTACTTTCTTGTGATGTGTTCCCCGGCTGAACCCTTAACATTGGTATGGCGTGACGGATTTATGTTCACTCACGGCAGAGTAGCATGAACCTCTGAGTAATACGGTTAAGGTCATCGCACTAAATGTTCAGGATAAAAAATAAACAAGAAGCATGGTCACACACCCTAGCTGGCCGGCCAACTTCCCTTCGGCCAATCAGGTCGCTCCAAAATCGCCCAACGCGCCAAGAAGCACGGTCACAGCCCTAGATGGCCGGTCAACTTTCCTTCGGCCAATCAGGTCGCTCCAAAGTCGCCCAGTGCGCCAAGAAGCATGGTCACGGCCCTAGCTGGCCGGCCAAGTTCCCTTCGGCCAATCAGGTCGCTCCAAAGTCGCCCAGCGCCCCAAGAAGCATGGTCACGTCCTTAGCTGGCAGGCCAACTTCCCTTCGTCCAATCAGGTCGCTCCAAAGTCACCCAGCGCTCCAAGAAGCATGGTCAAATCCCTAGCTAGCCGGCCAACTTCGATTCGGCCAATCAGGTCGCCCCAAAACTCTCCCAGCGCGCTAAGAAGCATGGTCACGACCCTAGATGGCCAGCCAACTTCTCTTCGGCCAATCAGGTCGCTCCAAAGTTGCCCAACGTGCCAAGAAGCATGGTCACGGCCCTAGCTGGATGGACAACTTCCCTTCGGCCAATCAAGTCGATCCAAAGTCACCCAACGCACCAAGAAGCATGGTCACGGCCCTAGCTGGCCGACCAACTTCCTTTCGGCCAATTAGGTCGCTCCAAAGTTGCCTAGAGCGCCAAAAAGCATGGTCACGGCCCTAGCTGGCTGGCCAACTTCCCTTCGGCACCCGAGACTAAAATCTTGTCTCCCATGATCAAAGGCCATGCTCTATATTGAGGTACAAATCCCAGTGGTCCAAGTTAACCGCTAACCGCAAGACTTGCGCAAACTCTTGGCCCAATGTCAAATCCTAACTGACCGCGATTCCGCCAGCTTGCCAAAGCTCCGCCAGCATGCCGCCATACCTCGGCCTCGTCGGCATGACGCATGCCACGGCTCTGACAGCCTTCCAGAGCTCCGCCTGCATGCCTCCATGAATCGTCCTCATCCGCATGACGCATGCCACGGCTCTGCCAGCTTTCCAGAGCTCCGCTAGCATGCCGCCATGCCATGGCCTCGTCCGTATGACGCACGCCACGGCTCCGCCAGCTTACCAGAGCTCCGCCAGCATGCCGCCATGCCACGGCTCCGCCAGCATGCCGCCATGCCCCGGCCTCGTCCGCATGGCGCATGCCACAGTTCTGTCAGCCTGCCAGAGCTCCGCCAACATGCTGTCATGCCTCGGCCTCGTCTGCATGCAACGGCTCTGCCAGCTTTCCAGAGCTCAGTCAGCATGCCGCCATGCCTCGGCCTCGTATGCATGCCGCATGCCACGGCTCCGCAAGCTTGTCAGAGCTCCGTCAGCATTCCGCCATGCCTCGGCCTCATCCACATGACGCATGCCACGGCTCTGCCATCCTGCCAGAGCTCCGCCAACATACCTCCATGCCTTGACCTAGTCCGCATGCCACGGCTCCGCCCTCTTTCCAGAGCTCCGCTAGCATACCGCCATACCTCGGCCTCATCCGCATGCTGCATGCCACGGCTCCGCCAGCCTACCATAGATCCGTTAGCATGCCGCCATGCCTCGGCCTCGTCCGCATGCCACGGATCCGCCATCTTGCCAGAGGTCCGCCATCATGCCGCCATGCCTTGGCCTCGTTCGCATGCCGCATTCCACGGCTCCGCAAGCTTTCCAGGGATCCTCCAGCATGTCGTTAGCGCGACGCCACTCCACTATGCAACAAGATGTGGCCGTAATCAAGGGCCATACTTCTTCTTCACAATATACGATCTCGACAGTCAAAGTTCGCCACCGAGCTGGTAAGCTCGCGACAAGTCTTAGGAGAATAGCCAAAAAGAGCCTAGCATCACGCGCTAATCACTTACGGCAAGCCTCTCGACTTTGGATTGTCACACCTAGCAAAATGCTACACGTTTTCCGAAAAAACACTCGAGACATCAAAACATGTCACAAACTTGGGGGTGCTTATCAGGGTATTGGTCTGGCGGTCTACAGCACGCGGCGTGCAATGCCCCCGATACAAGAAAGTGTCGTGAAGGAAGGTAATTAGTGGTAAAAGTAACGGAAAGTCATTGATTCCCGCATGCATAGCACCTGGGAGTTACACGGCTTTACTCCCCTCATAATGGACGGATGTATAACGTATGGGGTTACTTTTCTCCACCACTGAATTTCCCAACTTCCCATGAGATCGGTTTTATTTGCGACTTGTATATATATGTCTCACCTATTTCTACCAAAGATAAGCCTCTCGGTCAGAAAAAAAACTTCATCAAACTCACAAAAACGTCTGGCAGCTTTTCTCATTCATCTAGCCAATATATCTTCCTGATACAAGTCCTAAAAGCGTCCTCACTTCACAGAATCAACTATTCTGATCTCACACTTTCTTTGCTTTCCTCCCTAAGACCAACCCTTCTCCTTCACTTTGTGACCGAAGCAAACCTGGAATGGCCATTTTCTTGGTTTAGGTCAGGGTTGTACAGATTGATCTCTCGAATCAAAAAGTACTCCCGTGCAGTACATTGTTGAAAGTTTAGATCCGTTTCTCACCCACGTATACAAAATTACCGAAATCAGCAGAAACGATTTTCACCCATAAACAATCCCGTAAAAAACAAAGTCATCACATCTGGTTTTTAGACACTGGGTGCAGCAATCACATTTGTGGATAAAAGAAGTTATTTGTTGATTTGGATGAGATAATATATATTCAAAGTGAAATTTGGGAATAATAACACAGTTCCAGTGATGGGAAATGGAAGAATTAGCATCATTTTTAAAGATGGCTCCCAGGCATATATATCGGATGTGTTTTATATTCCTATCTTGCATCAAAATTTGTTATGTATGGGTCAACTTTCTGAAAGATGCTACATTATGAATATTTCTGATGGAATTTATACCATCCACGACCGGAAAAGGGGCCAAATCGTAATGGTAAGAATGACCAAAAATCGTTTATTCCCAGTAAACATTCAGTACCAGAAAGAACAGTGTTATATTTTTGGTGTTCATGATGACTCTTGGTTATGGCACATTAGGTTAGGACATGTTAACTTTAATAGTCTGCAATTACTCGTAAAGAAAGAGATGGTTTCACGCTTGACGATTATTTATTTTCCTGAAGAAAAGTGTGAAGATACTGCATTTTCGGAAAGCAACACTGAGATCCATTTCCCTGTAGGAAAATATATGAGAGCAGAAAAACCATTGGAGCTGATTCATTCTGACTTATGTGGTACAATAGAAGAAATATCTCAAGGTGGTAACAGGTACTTTATTATGTTTATTGATGATTTCAGTAAAAAAAAACTTGGTTTACTTGTTAAAACAGAAAAAAGACGCTTTTGATGCATTCAAAAAATTCAAAAGCGCATGTCGAAAATATGATTGGTAATCGTATTAAGGTGTTTCATACTGATAGAGGTACCAAATACATTATGCTTAATAAATTTATGGAGGTGAAAAGGCGGGGGTATAACAACCACCCAATAATTCGTTCGGCAATATGTATGGACTTGTAGTTGGGTAAAAATTGATCTTGGATAAATCTGGTAAATTGGGTATCCTAGTGAGAAAAGAATCTAAAACCTAAAAAAATGTACTGCACGGGAGTACTTTAGATTCGAGAGATCAATCTGTACAATCCTGGCCTAAACCAAGAAATAGCCTTTCCAGTCTTGCTTCGGTCACAAGATGAAGGAGAAGGGTTGATCTTAGGGAAAGAAGCGAAGAAAGTGTTGAGATCATAATGATGAATTCTATGAAGTATAGTTTTATGACTTGTATCAGAAAGTAAAATTTGCTTGCAAAGTGTAAGTTGTGAATCCTGGATGGTTTCTGAATACTTGTTTTGATAACTGATTATCCTCCTGGTTGAAATAGATTGAAAAAATCTATTTACACAAGTCATATTCGAACAAACTGATCTCGTTGGAAGTGGGAGTTGTGAAGTAGTAGAGATCGTGGGTGAATGATGAAAAACCGTGTATGATGGTTATGGGAAGACTGAGAGGTTTGTATTCCCTCTACTCCTCTACCTGTCACATATCCGCTATTCCATACACTTTCTCTTAATAGACGTGTTGCACGCCGCAATGCTATAAACCGCCAGAAGAAAACCCTTATGAACATCTCCCAGTTGTGACATGTTTGATGTCTCGAGTATTTTGGTAGAAAATAGCACTAATTCATGACTGGCATGATTTATATTACTAAGGATGCCATGTAAAATCCTACTTATATAAAAAAAAATTACCTGGATAAGGCCCATATGTCTCGAGTAAGTCAGGTCATAATAATGGGAATTGCTGCGTGTCAGCTGCCAGGAGTTGTTTGTATAAATTGGGGACGAGATGACCGGTCCTCATAAGAGAAGGACGACGGTAGACATTATGACATCTCATTGGTCAACTCAAGTTAGATCTAATCCGATTAAATCATCTAGCCAAGTTGGATGATTGAGATGATTTGCGGCAGCTTATGTTAATTCGTGAAATTTCGTAATCAGAAAATTCAGATGTGAGACCCGTACTAAAAACTCCTGTAGAATTCTCATACGAACTCGGATTTTGATGATCCGCCCCTCCATTTTTATCAAAATTTTTTTTATCTTTCTACGCGGGAATATTTAGGTTTTGAGCTCGTTTAGGATGTGAAAACATCCCGACAGTAAAACTCAAGAAGAATTCAGGAATCATGCAGTTTACGAGAGTTCTGATTGGCTGGGATAACAGAAGGCCGTCCAGGAACATCATGGAACTTCTTTAGTCACGCCAGGAAGGGTCCAAGCTTTCCAAATCCACCGGTCAAACCACATGACCGTGATCGTTTCTTGCTGGTTTCCCCTTTTCTTCCTGGTTTCCGGTTTTTGGTAAAATTGTATTTCTACTAGCTCCAGGGGCTGGTTTCCTAGCTTTCCTAAGTTTAGTCTCGACCAATAGTGATCGAGATATCTTGCATGCTTCTTTTTGGGCAAAAACGTAATTTTTAAATTGACAAAATGTTAAGTGCATATTTTGCACATATTTAGTGTCAAATTCATGCTAGTAATTGCTTAGTTTCTTGCAAATTATTGTATATTACGTTTGTTTTGTGTTATTTATGTTTTGCTAGGTGAATCATCCAAAAGAAGCGAATATGCACTTAATTTCTCAAAGAAAGAAGTTAGCCGCAAGGGTAGAAGGTTCAAATACCAAGTGGAACTCATCTAAATCGAAGAGTTCTTGATATCATCTCAAAGAGGACGGAAAGGAGAAGCGAACGGCGAAAGCATGGAGTCGTTCCGACGTATGTATGAATATTTTGTGGGCATTTGAAGTAAGCAAAGGTGTTGAATTTCTTAGTGCACGGAATTTATAAAGGCACACACCTCTTTACTCGGGGCTGCCACCAGCATCTTCCTCAGCAAGCCTCACGACCAGTTCTCAGGCAATTCTCATACGGTTAGTTTATATGGATTAATTAAGGTTGACTTAGTTTGAGTGATTCTAGATATCGAATGGAGCAATGGGTTAGATAAAGATGATGGCAGCAATGAAGAGAGAATGGATGATGCTGCCATTGAAGACTGATATGAGAGACTGCTAGCGTTATTGGCTATTTTTATTGGCAGAAATGAAGAAGATGAAGAGCATTTATAATTGCTGCCATTATCGGAGATCAGTGAAGATAAGTCAGGCAAGAATACGGTTCTGTGGTATTGGTTTGAGCTGCAATCAACGAAGATCGATGGCAGTGACGAAGGTAGCTGCTAGTATGGGTTGTTGTTAGCTGAGATGGAGAAGGTAGAGCTTGAGCTTGTTTCCAGGATCAAAGATAGAGTTCGACTAGAGAATACAGAGAGTATCGAGTTGTTGCCAGCAATTGATGGAGTTGATCGAAAGATTATCGATGGCAGTTATCTGAAGAGAGGATGGAATACATCAGTTGGCAGTGAGAATGAATGATGGAACTCAGTTGAGGAGAGAAGCTGATGCTGTGGTGATCGGGATGGAGTTAGAGCTGCCAGATATTAATGAAACTGAATGGTCGATGACGCTGTGAAGGAGAGACTTGGTGACGAATATCAATGATGGAAGTGATGGCGACATGGAAGTGCATGGAAGTGATGGAGTGAGTAACAGCGGGAGATACTCGATTCTGTGTTGGCAGTAATGATGGTGGATCGAAGGAGCTCGAGATGGCAGAGTATGGTATGCTTCCAATTAAACTCGAGTTGAACTGGGAACTGTGGTTGCTGGAGTTATAAGAAATCACGAGTTGGACAGAGCTTGGAATAATGACTGCCATTGATGCAACTGCGAAACAGAGGAGATAAGTGGCTGTGGTGGTTTGCTTCTGATGGAATATGGAGGAGAAAGAATATAGAAGCTGCTGGTGAATGAAGAAGTAATGGCGATCAAGAAGAAGTCTGTGATTGAGCTCGTAGTAATGGAGTTAGTTTTTACGAGAAGGAAGTACACAAGGATAAGTAAAAGGTGTTGGAATTCAGGGATACTTACGGTGTGGTATTCCACCGTATGTAATTACAGTTCAACATACGGTGTGGTACTCAACCGTATAGAACAACTGATGAACATACGGTGATGTTTTCTCACCGTATGCAACTTCAGATGAGCTACGGTGTGCTGGTTCACCGTATGCAACTACAGGCATGGTTACAGTGTGATATTCAAACTGTATTCAGTTCAGGGAGACGTACGTAACAACAAATGAAGTTACAGTACGATATTCTCAATGGACAAAATTCAGGGGAAATGAAGGGTGAAGATTTTGACTGTCAGTCTCAGCCAATGACGAAACGGGCTGGACCTTAACAGCTTTGTTGATGGGCCCATTAGCTGGGGATGAGTTCCTTTGCACGACAATTTATGGAATTGAGTTATTTGGTGCGTTTTTGGCAAGTTGGCATATTATTTCGACCGGGATTCGAGCACCGGCGCAACCATAATTTGGATATCTATATAAGAGATATTTCTATCTTATTAATTTTTTACCAAGCCATTGGAGAGGAGAACTCAAGAGAAAAAATCTAGGGTTTGGAGATATTTCCATCACCGTAACTATTTCTTTACCATTTCATATATGAAACTCATAGGTTTTGGTAGTACCATGAGTAGCTAAACTTCTTAGTGATTGGGGATGAATTCTAAAATCTAGACAGGATATGAGTTATTATATAAATCTATTTTGAAGTTCTTCATATGATTATTGATTGTTTATAATAATTAGAATACTTAAGATTGATTGATGAATTGTTTAGGTGGCCAAGTGAATTAATTTGTTAATTCAATCAAATGCTAGTATTGAGTTAGGAGATAAGTAATAGTCGAATAATTCATACAAAAGTAGAAAACACAAGACCTTGCAGAGGGATTCTGTGTAGCGATTGTGTGTATAAACAACACTAGAAAGTGGACCTTGAGCTAAGAGTCTAACTACTAGGATCAATCTATAATTCACAAAAGATAAAGCATTCAGAAAAATTACACCTTGAGTGAGCTACTACTAGGTGGTTTAGACGAATAGTATCTGGTATTGGAGAGCTTCCGTACGCAGTGATATAAGGGATTTAGGGGATAACACTAAGCTAGATTTTATTCCACGATTGGTAATAATCTGTGATTAATTGTATTAATGGATAAATATAATAACTTGATGACGGTTAAGTAACGAAGAAGGATTCCCTGATTATATTTTTCTCCATTGCTTGCAATCTTAATTACTTTCATTGTTTTTTTATTTTTTTCGTTTCAAAATTCAAAACAATCCCCATTGTGATACTTTTGACAACTAAAACTCCCTGCTCTTCGTGGTAACAAATCTTATTTACTGTTATATTATTCATTAGTAAAGTAGAATATAAATTAATTAATTTGAGCACCTACGACACGCATCAAATTTTGGCGCTGCTGTCGGGGAGCATTCGGTAGCTTTAGTTGTTACTTCCTTTTTTTTATTTTTGTTTTTAGTCTTCTTTTAGTTTTTGATTTAGCTTTTGAGAATTTTGTTTCAAGTACTTAATCCCTGGCACCGAAAGATTGTATTATATGAGGTGCGGAATTCAAACTCGCAGGGGAACAGTACTACAAGCACGTCCACAGTTGCAACCGGGACCTTCTACAGAAAAGATGGTTAATACAGACGACGAGATGGATCCTCCACCTCCGAAGAGGAAGTTAGGAGAGTTGACATCTTCATGCTTAGATTCGCAACCACTATGCATTATAATCAATAACCCAGTGGAGCTGAAGTCGAATCTACTTCATCATCTACCAAAGTTCAAAGGACATCCAGGTGAAAATCCAAATCAACACCTTCAACAGTACCAGAACACGATGACAAGCCTAAGGCATGCAACTGCAGACAGAGATATGGTTATGCTACAAGACTTTCCGTTATCATTCTTAGACTTAGCAGAAGAATGGTTGTATTGTCTTCCTCCAGGGAGTGTTACAACATGGACTTAGATGAAAAAGCTATTTCTGGAGAAATATTTTCCTGATTCCAAAGCGGCATCCATTCGTAAGGAGATTAGTAGCATTCTACAGATGTCTGGGGAGTCTCTATATGAATATTGGGAAAGGTATACGGAGTTGTTGGCAAGCTTCACACACCATAATATATCCCCAATACTTATTATTCAATACTTATACGAAGGATTACTTCCAGAACAGAGGAATCTGATTGATGCAGCTGCCGATGGTTCACTTACTGAGAAGACAATCTCGTAGGCTACCAGTTTGATTGAGAGTATGGCTTATAATTCTCAACAATTCTACACTAGAAACAACTCTAATGTCAGAAGAGTTAGAGAAATGGGGGAGTCTGCACAGTCAGAGCAACGGATGAACAACATAGAGAAGGTAGTACAACGAATGGCAGCAGTGATTATTCCTTCTTACAAAGAAGAGTCTGAACAGGTGAATATTGTGTTCCCTAATCAGATGCCAAGGTATGATCCCTACTCTAATACTTATAATCCAGGTTGTAAAGATCACCCAAATTTCAGTTATGCAACTCAGCATGCTACATCTCTTAATCCATATGGGAGACAAAGTGGTTTTCAACAACCACAGTTCCGACCACAACCTCCACCTCAGCCTCAACAACAGACTCAGAGTTCTAGTTTAGAGGAGATGATGAAAATGATGATGCAAAAGCAATATTTCAATGCTCAGCATCAAGATGCAATCCTGCAGAAATAAGATATGGCTATAAAGGACTTGCAACTTCAAATGGGGAAGTTGGCTATAGACATGAATAAAATAAAGGCACAGAATTCGGCAAAGTTGCCATCACATCCTTTTGTGAATCCAAGAACGAATGTCAATGTTGTAACTCTAAGAAGTGGGAAGCAAACAGAAGATCCTGAACAACAAGAAAAGGTTAGTCACGACTTGGAAGAGGATGTAGAGGTGGAAACCGTTCCAAAGGAAAAGCCAACCTCAACTGGCCAACCTAAGGACACAGTTCCTACTTTTACCACACCACCTCCTTTTCCTAGTCGATTTTCCAAGTCAAATAAGCAAGCTCTAGACAAGGAGATTATGGATATTTTCACCAAGGAGCATATCAACATTCTATTTATTGAGGCCATCAGAACGGTACCCAGGTATGCCAAAGTTTTGAAGGATTTGTGTACAAGGAATGAGAAGTTGATTGCTAACGAGATCACTAAGGTGGGAGAAAGTGCTTCAGCCATGTTGCTAAAGAAGATGCCTGCAAAGTGTAAAGATCCTGGTGGTTTTACAGTACCAATTACTATTGGTGACAGACGGTTCGAGCGTGCTTTGCTTGATTTTGGATCTTCCATAAGCGTGATGTCCGCCGATGTTTATGATTCATTGAATCTTGGACTTTTAAAGGAGACAAAGATTATCATTCAATTAGCTAATAAGTCTAACATATATCCTAAGGTTCTCGTGGAAGACGTGTTGGTGCAAGTGAATGAACTAATTTTTCCGGTTGATTTATTTGTAGTGGATATGCATAATGGGGACAATTGTTCGTCTACTTCATTACTTCTTGGAAGACCATTTATGAAGATTGCTAAGACGAAGATTGATTGTGATACTGGAACACTCACTATGGAGTTTGACAAAGAGGTTATACGCTTCAATATTTTTGAAGCTATGCGTTATCCAAGTGATATCCATTCCGCATTTTCTGTTGATGTTATTAGTTCATTATCAAAACAGATGTTTGATTTGAATAGAGAAGATGAACTTGAATATTATCTACAAAATAGCATTGATTTGGACGTCCATGGCATGCCTAACTTGGACGTTGATATTCTCAAGGAGTTTCTTGAGACATGTGGTGCTTTAACGGCATTACAAGAAGTTAAAACAAGTAATATTTCATATATCTCTTTACCTATAACTGATGAAGTTCCTTTACTTTCTGTTGTGCAGGCACCTAAATTAGAGATGAAACCTTTACCTGATCACTTAAAGCACGCTTACTTGGGTGATGGGGAAGAGCTTACAGTAATTATTGCAAAGAATCTCACGGTTGTACAAGAAGAACGCCTCCTTAGGGTTCTGAGAGCATAAAACGGCTATTGGTTGGACAATGGCTGACATCAAAGGCATTAGTCCCGCCATGTGCATGCATAAAATCCTTATGGAAGATGATATCAAGCAAGTACGTGATGCTCAGCGTAGGATTAATCCCCCAATGATGGAGGTCGTGAAGAAAGAGATCCTCAAATTACTAAGTGTGAGATGATTTACCCAATTTCTGACAGCAAATGGGTTAGTCCAGTGCAAGTAGTGCCTAAGAAATCAGGTGTCACTGTTGTTAGAAATCAAGATGATGAACTTGTTCCAACAAGAGTTCAAACAGGATGGCGAATGTGCATAGACTACAGAAAGCTCAACTCGGCTACCCGCAAGGATCACTTTCCTTTGTCTTTCATTGATCAGATGTTAGAGAGGTTAGCGGGACATTCACATTATTGCTTTTTGGATGGTTATTCGGGCTATAATCAAATTGTTATTGCGCCGGAGGATCAAGAGAAGACTACTTTTACTTGTCCTTTCGGTACATTTTCATATAGAAGAATTCCATTTGGTCTTTGCAATGCGCCTGCCACTTTCCAGAGATGTATGGTTAGTATATTTTTGATTACGTGGAAAACATCATTGAGGTATTTATGGAAGACTTTAGTGCTTATGGTGATTCATTTGATATTTGTTTAAATAATCTTGAACTTGTGCTTAAAAGATGCATAGACACTAATCTTGTTTAAACTGGGAGAAATGCCACTTTATGGTAAACCATGGAATTGTCCTTGGACACATTGTGTCCTCTCAAGAGCTCGAGGTAGACAAGGCAAAGATAGACTTAATTAGGAACTTACAATATCCCACTTCGGTGAGGGAAATTCGCTTGTTTCTTAGTCATGCAGGTTTTTATAGGAGGCTTATCAAATATTTCTCCAAAATCTCAATGCCAATGTGCAAATTGTTGCAAAAGGAGGTTTCCTTTAACTTCGACCAGGAGTGCAAGGATGCCTTTAATAAATTGAAGGAATTGTTGAATATTGCACCAATTGTTAAGTCACCTGACTGGAGTTTGTCGTTCGAGTTAATGTGTGATGCAAATGATTATGCAATCGGAGCTATTTTAGGTCAAAAACTAAACAAGAGGTCACATGTGATTTATTATGAATCAAGGACCCTAAACAATGCTCAAATCAACTATTCTACTACTGAGAAAGAGTTGTTGGATATAATATTTGCATTAGAAAAATTTAGAGCTTATTTGGTAGGTACCAAGGTGATTGTATATTCTGATCATGCAGCACTACAGTACCTATTGAAAAAGAAGGAGGCTAATCCAAGACTCATACTTTGGATTCTTTTGCTACAAAAATTCAATATGGATATTAGAGATAAGAAAGGTGTTGATAATACAGTTGTTGATCATCTTAGTAGACTTGTTGTTTCCGAAGAAGAACTCCCCTTACAGGATCGTTTTCCGGACGAACAACTTTTCTCGATTGAAGAATCAACACCTTGGTATGCTGATATACTGAACTATTTGGTTACAAGGCAAGTACCTAGTACGATGTCTAATTTTCAGAAGCTAAATCTTAAGAAAATAGCCAAGCAGTATGTGTGGTATGATCCCTACTTGTGGAAATATGGTGCTGATCAGATTATCCGCAGGTACGTACCAAACTCTGAATTTCAGACAATTCTATCTTTTTGTCATTCTTATGCTTGTGGTGGTCACTTTGGTGCAAAACGTACCGCTCTCAAATTCCTTGAGAGTGGATTTAATGGCCTATCCTGTTTGAGGATGCATATGTTTTTTGCAAATCTTGTGATAGATTTTAACGAATGGGCAATATAGGTGCTCGAAATCAAATGCCACTCAATCCTATTATCACTTTCGAGATTTTTGATGTGTGGGGCATTGATTTTTTGGGTCCTTTTGTTAATTCGAATGGGAAATTTTATATACTTCTTGTTGTGGGTTATGTCTCTAAATGGGTGGAAGCTAAAGCCACTCCTACTAATGATTCTCAAGTTTTTTGTGAGTTTGTGAAGGAATATATTTTCTGCAGACATGGTATACCACGAGTGGTTATCAGTGATAGAGGCTCGCACTTCAAGAAATCCTTGCATGCTCTCCTCAAGAAGTACAACATTACACACAAGATTGGTACGCCGTATCACCCACAAACTAGTGGGCAAGCTGAAATTTCAAATCGTGAGATTAAGTCCATCCTTGAGAAAACCGTTAACACTACACAAAAGGATTGGAGTTATAGGATTAACGATGCACTTTGGGCGTATATAACAGCATATAAGACACCGATTGGTATGTCTCCATATCGGTTGGTTTATGGAAAAGCTTGTCATCTTCCAGTTGAACTTGGGCATAAGGATTTATGGGAAGTAAAGATGTGCAACATGGAGTATGATAAAGCAGGAAAACATAGGCAACTAAAAATCAATGATCTAGAGGAGATACGTAATGATGCTTATGAGAGTTCTCGTATATACAAGGAAAAGACTAAGCTTTTCCATGACAAGATGATTTCTCAGAAGAATTTTTGTTGTGGGACAGAAAATTCTTTTATCTCGTCTTAAGTTATTTCCTGGTAAGCTATGGTCCAGATGGATTGGACCATATGTTGTTACTAATGTTTATTCTCATGGTGCAGTTGGTATCACTAGTCTTAGAGATGGGACTACTTCTAAGGTCAGCGGCCATAGATTGAAGCCAAACTACGAAAACATCGCTTATGTGAATGTGGATGAGATAGAGATTCGCCATTTTCTCCCTCTGGAGGAGTAATAAGGAGAATGCCAAGTCGGTCTGACGACTTTAAACCAAGCGCTTAATGGGAGGCAACCCATAGGTTTTGTATCTTAAACCCTTCTGTTTTTTTGTTTTTATTGTTTTAGTATCATATTTGTATCCCCATGTTTAATTTCATTGAGTCCGGAATCTATCTTAGAAGAGAATTATGACGAATACCTTTTCGTCAGAAAAATTCAGACTGCACGTAGTTCAGTCCAGAGACCATAACTGTCAGATAGTTTATCGAAAAACTGTGCCCTTTTGAAACTTTGTAGAAAACACGTAAATGAACAACTTTTGTAAGTGAAATTTTTCCAAATTCCTTACCAATTTGCACAATTTTTGCGTTTTATCTGTTGTTACGTCAGAATTCAGATTTTTCAGTTTTACACATTGAGGACAATGTGAAATTTAAGTGTGGGGGAATATTTTGCATACAGATTTTTCACCTTTTTGTACATATTTGAATAAAAAATCTCCAACTTATAGAGATTTTAGAGTCACTAGAAAGCTTCTAGCTATGTTTACATAGAGATTCTGACCGATATAACTGAACTTGGAAGTATTAGGGAACTACGTTCGGATTTCTTACGAATTGGAGTGTTATATAATGGATTTAATCATGCCGGTGATGCAAATTAGGAACAGGGAGAAATGCATTATTAGAGTTGTTGATCAATCATTAGTGGAGACTACCTATTTTCAAATCAACAGAGGCACCATACCAAATTTATTTATAGCTGACTAAAAAGCTTTCTTTTGAATGTGTGTCACCGTATATTAATTCCGGGTAGAATGGTGAGCTACTCTTTTGATCTTTTGAGTGATAATTTTTTCAATCATAAGGGTGACGTCTATAGATGAAAACCACTTTCTTGTAGTTTGATTTGCAGTTAGCACCATTCTCTCTCTCGCCAACAACAGGTCCATAGAAACACATCATCATCAACGAGGGAGTGACCTCAAAATCTACAAGGAAAGCTGAAGACGTTTGAGGTTTACAAGCAATAATACAAGGAAGACCAAATTTCATATCCAAGTAAAGCAACATACGATGAGCAGATTTTTATATACATGTTGAAGACTTACATATAAGGAGCGAAATTCTACATCTAAGCATGAAGACTTAATTACACGAGCGAAGAAAATCAAAAGATGAGTTATTGAAGTTTATGATACGAAGACAATACAAGTTGTGAAGAAAAAAGTGGTAAAGTACTTATTTCATGGCCATGTTAATTTAATTTCATATTTATTGTTTTAGTTTCAATCTCTTCAAATGAAAAAAAAAAAGAAAATATATATATAAAATAAAAAGAAGAGATTTTCATATAGGTTGTTATTTCATCAATAAGGCCATGTGGAAGAAAATATATAAAGAAGTTTCAAGCAACAAGGAATAGAGGAAAAGAGTTACAATTGTTGAAGTTCTACGAAGTTCAAGAGTTTATCATCAGTAGTTGAAGACCGAAGACGAATACTAAGAAGATGAAGAAGACAAGCGGAAGGAAGGAATACGTTTCTATTGAGCAATACTTTTGGAGTAACCGATATTGAGTTTCCATTTCTGGCCAGTAATAGCCAAGGCGTTGAAGACGACGATAGAGCGTTACTACCAATGTTTGTCCGCAAATTTCGCCAGGAACGCGGTTAAGTTGCAACTGTGCTTCTTCATCTCCGAGACATCTTGACAGGAAGCCATCCGGGTTTCGATGGTATAATATACCATGAAGCATGAAGAAATTCAGCAGGTTTTGAGACTGACCTTTCCTTGAGAAAGCGAGCCAATCACAGGTTTCAGTGCCCTTGCTTTGCGAAAGTCATGTTGACTCTATTGTCCTCCTTCGAACTGCAACTTGGATGCTAGTGTGGATAAACAATCGGGGTGCCTGTTGTTGCTGCGGCCAACATGAGTTATGGTTATACCAGCAAAGTAATTTAGCAACCTTTGCGCCTCAGATCTGAACGGGTCCAGTGTTACCTCCTTCGACGCATACACTCCATTCATTTGATTAACTAGTAACTTAGAGTCACCTCTTATTTTCAAGCGTGTGACCCCTTCTTGTTTGGCTAATGACAGTCCTATGAGGAAAGCTTCATACTCTGTTGAATTGTTGGTGCATTGAAAGTCCAGCTTGAAGGAGTGCGATAAGACTTCACCGGTTGGAGGCACTAGGACCACGCCTGCCCCTCATGTGTTATTTCTATCAAAATATAACATCCACGCTTCTTCTTTGACAACAGAGATGTCTGGAAATTCTCCAGGAAGGTCATCGCGTAGTGCAGTAGTGCCTTCCCCATGGAATGCTTCTAGTAAATACGCAACTGCTTATCCTTTGATAGCTCTCGGTGATGCACACGTTATGTCTAACTCTGACATTAGGAGAATCCACTTGTACGACCTTCTCATCAAAACCGGTTTTGAAAGAAAAAACTTCGCGGGATCAGATTTAGATAAAAGTATCACCTTGTTGGATAACAGGTAATGTCTGAACTTCTGAATGGAATAAATTAGGGATAAGCATGCCTTTTCCGCCTTGGGATATCTGAGTTCAACATCTCTCAATATTCGACAGAAATAGTATATAGGATGTTCGATTCCCTCGTCATCTTCCTAGACGAGCAAAGCCCCACCCGCGGTATCACTAAAAGAAATATAGAGGCATAGTGGTCTTCCTTGAACGGGAGACTTCATGACGGATGGAGATGACAATATTCGTTGAATCTTTTGAAACGCTTCTTGTTGTACTGCAGTCCAGACGAAACTTTCACCTTTCTTCAGCAAGGGGTGAATGAAGCAAAGAGCTGAGCTAAACCAAGTATAAAACGTCGAATGTAGTTCACCCTGCCCATGAATCTTTGGATCTCCTTTACAGTTCGCGGTGGCGGCATCGTGAGGATAGCTTGAGTCTTGGATGGGTCCACTTTGATCCCCTCAGTAGTTACCTGGAATCTCAGAAATTTGCCTGAAGAGACTCTGAATGCGCATTTCAAAGGATTCATCTTCAATTTGTGTTCACAGCACCTTTAGAACACTTTCCGTAGGACTCCTGTGTGGTTTGCCTAAGCTTTTGATTTGATTACTATATCATCCACGTAGTCTTCGACTTGCTTATGCATCATGTCGTGGAAGATTTCCGTCATAGCGCGTTGATACGTTGCACCGGCATTTTTTAAACCAAAAGGCATTACAATATAGTAAAAATTTCCAAGAGGAGTTAGAAAATCTTTATTACTTGCGTCATTGATTAAGATTTTTGATTGTCGTTGTTGTAAATAGGATTCGAACTATAACATTTGTGAAGATTAAATTTAAAGGTTTAATAAAATTATATACAAAAAATATTAACAATGGTGAGAGGTACTGGGACTATGAATTTCACCAAATTCCATTCATGTGATTCAAATAATAATTCCATGCAATTATAGTTCAAATATTAAAAATATGGACTCTTATTCTTTGCCAATTTAGATTCTCAAAATATCAGTTATAAATCGTAAGCATGAGACATCAAACATTTAAGCAAGCATGACCCATCAAATAAAATGATAACTAATTAATTCGAATCATAAATCAATTAAAAACAAGTGCAAAATTCATAAAAAGAATTATTAAAATTACTACATGAGTGAAATAGGGCTCCATCCGTCGTCCCAGTGTTGGGATTTAGCTTCTCATATTAATCACTTGCTCAAAATACATGTTTGTTTCTCAAAATTTGATTAAAATGATAAAAAGGAGTAAAACAGTGAATGTACGACCCACAGAAAGCGTCACAAAAAGAACGATAACAGAAAGGTGCTGCTGATTTTGAGACTGCACTGCGACCCTCGATGTGCGTCTTAGACGCTGTTGATTAACGACTGTTTACGCGAGTCTGTTCTTCGTGTTCTTGGTGTTCTTCATCATCAGCAGCAGCAGAAACAGAGTTTGATCAACTCGTGATTTCTTGCTCCTGAGCTATCCTCTCGACCTCCAACTCTCGACACCCCTTCTATGTGATACCAGCAATCTATTTATACTCCTCAGACTCATTTAATCACGCCATAACTCAAGATAATTATCTCTTTACTCGGCTTTGATGAAAAATATTCTGGGAATATTTTCTTCCCTGATTTAGCTTGTCACTCGTTTCTACAGTTGCAAAATCTCCTTATTTATCTTTGTCAAGGTCCAAAGTGTTGCTCGAGTCATCATACATGCGCAGAACACGTTTAAATTCTCCAAAACTCATGCAATCCCGTGAAGTGTTCCTCTCATGCACGTGCTGCCCTGTTTTCTTCTCACGGATTTTTCAGTCAAATTTGACCGACGAAATCAACCTTACCAAGCCTGTTAAGACTAGTCACGTCATCCCAGCAAATTTCAGTCATTGAATCACTCTCTAGCTCGCTAAAAAAATTAAACCAAACTCTGCATGCACGCTGCACATTTTTCCCGCCAAAATGCATTTCGAATTTTTGAGAAGAAGGTGGTCGCCCCTTATCCACTCCTGGGGTCCCTTTAGCACTTGCCTTATGGGATGCAAATAGTAATTTTTTTGGGCGTGAATAGTAATTTTCTGGGGTTTCTACGGAACATTTTTGGGGAGCTTTTAACACTCCTCTGGGGTGTTTCCTGGGTTCCTTTAGTACTTTATCCTGGGGTGTAAAACACCACTTTTCGAGCCAATTTTGCCGCAAGAGCTTATTTTTCCAAAAACATCTACAAAAACATAAAATAACACAATAAGTATTTAATCGAGTCTAACAATACAGAACATTGAGAACAAAATAGACACATAAATGCGTCTATCATTCATGCTCATACATCCTTATCTGATTGTAGTCGTTATATCCATCCATGAAGGAAAACATGTCGTGTCCGCTAGTAGCATCTACTAGCATGTCGATGTTAAGTAGAGGAAAATGGTCTTTGGGGCAGCATTTGTTCAAGTCTCTGTCGAGCAGCACCTGATCTGTCCGTTTTCTTTTTTACGGGACCACATTAGCCAACCAGGTCGGATGATGAATAGGCTTAATGAAGCCGGCAGCTAGCAACTTCTGAATCTCAACCTTGATTTTCTCTTCTACTTCATGCCTGAATTGCCTCGCAAATTTCTTGACCGGCTTGGATCCAGGTATGACATTTAGATGATGGATGACCAATTTTTCATCTAAACCGGGTATTTCTTCATATGTCCAAGTGAATATGTGATGGTATTCTTTGAGAAGTTCTACGAGATTCGTGCGTTAATTCGTACACAAGGTTGAGCTGATGGAGATAGGCCAAGGAGATTCTCATTCCCGATGTTAATAATTTCGAATTCATCAGTTGTGGAGTTGGTGTCATCTTCAGTTGTCATGGAGCATCTAAAACTTCTTTTTGTGGCTCGTTGTTGTAGCATTTCTTTGGACGGAGAGACTGGGTAACAGTCTCCCCAACTAATTGCTAACAACGGCGTCGGTACACGGTTTTCCCTTTCTGGTCACGGCATTCCACGAAATTTCGTTCCCTCTTAGTGTGAGCGTGGGTCGCGGCTTCACATGATGAAGAAGAGTTGGGATGCCTTGTCAGCAAAGATGCATCATGGGGCTTAGCCTTCAATGATGCAAATCGGTCCTCCACATGTATTGACGCCCACGTGGGGAGTGGGATGCAATGAAATTTGTCTGATTTTTCACGCGGAGCTTCTCTTGGTTCGAATAATTCCACTCCGCATATTGGTGCGTAAGGAGACAGTGATGCAGGAATACGAACGACTTCCTTATTCAGCATAGTCTTCAGGCATTAGTGATACGTCGAGGGGATGATCCTATTGTCATGAAGCCATGGTCTCCCCAGTATCATATGGTAGTCCGGCTCCTTTTCTATGACTTCAAATTTCACCTTTGATTGGACGGGCCCTACAGATAAATTCAGATTGACATACCCATATGTGCTGGTTTCCTTCAAAGTCTGTCATCGTGGTAGGCTATCGAACGATCTTGCTTGTGCGAACCTTGGCCGTCCTGAGTGTCTTTAGAGTAATCATATTCGAAGACGCTCCTGTGTCAATGAGGGCCCTCTTGAACTCTGAATCCTTGATGCGTGCACTAACGTGTAGGGCCCGGTTGTGACCTTCTTCCGCCATCATGTCTTCTTCTGTAAACGTAACATTATTCACAGACATCTCTGGTGTTTTTGAGGCTTCTGGATGCAAAGGAGTCAAATGCACGTCCAGGGCTATCTAATTGATTGCAGCAAACGTCTCAGCCCGCTGATTCTTCGAGAGGAGAAAAAGCTCGCATAAACTTTCTACAAGAAAATCCGCTTCCTGGTCCACCGGCCTCTGGTTTATAGTGAAACTATTGACTTGATGAGGATCGTTGTGAGGATCAGTTCCCAGTGTAGAAATCTCCGTGACAGGAGAACCACTCATATATGATGTCATCTTGATGAGGAGATCAAGTATGCCGTTTATTGTTTCTTTGATCAGGTTCATGTTCCTCGTGTGAATCTCCTGCACCCGTGCTAACTCGATCAATGTTGGGATTTTTCCGGTTACACCATCAGATACACCGTTGGGAAGAGGGGTATCTTCGTTGGAGGAATTTCGACCGGGATTTGAAATTGTTTGGGGAGTCCTAAGACCAACCTTTTTAAAATCAGTCAAATTGGATCTGATATTGAAGAAATTTACTTCACAACCGAGAGATTAATCTCCCACTGTGATCGCCTGTTGTTTATGGTTGAAAACAGTTTCTACTGGTTTTGGTAAATTTGGGTGTGTATGGATGAGAAACGAATCTAGACCCTAAACAAATGCACTGCACGGGAGTGCTTTTTGATTCGAGAGATCAATCTATACAACTATGGCCTAAACCAAAAAATGGTCGTTCCAGACTTGCTTCGGTCACAAAGTGAAGGAGATGGGGTTGATCTTAGGGAGGAAAGCGAAGAAGGTGTTGAGATTGTGAAGGTATTGGTTGTTTATGACTTGCATCAGAATATTGAACTGTCTTGCACAATGTAAGCTATCAATTCTGGGTATTTTCTTGATACTGTGACAACACTTGGTTTTTTTCTGTGTTTGAAAATAGGTTGAAGAACCTATTTATACAAGTCATTGAGCGCAACCCTCATCTCGTAGGAAGTGGAGGAAGTGAAGTGATGGAGTAGTGGGATCGTGTAGGATAATGATTGTAACACGATCACGTCTTTTCCCACTTCCATCATCATCGTTAACCGTCCATGCTTCCTGACAGGTTCTCGTGATGAGCGCTTTACACGCTGTAAACCGCCAGACTAATACCCCAGTTTGTGACATGTTTGATGTTTCGAATGAGCGGGTCGAATCGTGGGACCCATCGCAGAAATAACATACGGTCCTATTAAGTTAAATAACTAAGTTATTTAAGGAATCGATATTCATGAAATATCGTGTATTCTCGATGCATGTAATGCATCGTTTTCAAGCAAGCAGCTCGAAACAGTCGATATGCATGAAGCATCGCTGTTTTAAAGCTTGACTGAGTAAGTCGCGGATTAAGCGTTTTAAAATAGCATCACGTCCAACCATCTTCGAGTGATTGTTTGGAGGCCGCATGGGCGAGCCACCATCTGGTCGATCGCTCCATGTGACAGAGTGTCGGGCGATGATCATTGAGGCGTTTCATTGATCGCCTAACTCTTCATCTAAGTCGTCCATCCAAGATGGCAAAGTTGGACGGAAGAGATGATTTACGGAACATATTTGCTGTCGTTGATGAATTTTAGGGTTTTTTAGAGGTGCGCAACATCCCCTCTTTGGCTTGATCCAATTCAAGCATGGCGCTCATTTTGGTGGGACCGACCGGTCATGCATGGAGACGGCCCGTTGTTGTGCATGTATACACCTCTCGGTCCCATGAAGGTTCGACCTATGACACTCAATTTGACTGGAAAAGATGAGTGGTCGTGATCGATTTGCGACAGAAATCCATTGCCGCAAAGGATTAAAGGTCGCGCGACATGCCACCTTTGGGTGTGCGTTTCGAGGCGCCTGGCCATAGTCTGCCTAGGTCGACCGGTCACACGTACAGATGGCCCCACGGTGATCACGTCGACATCCTTGGGACCTCTTGAGTCTATATCTACACCCTTTGTTTAGGCTGGAGAAGATGGATGGACGCGATCGAACTACTACAGATGTGTGTTGCCCTAATTAGGGTTTTGAAACGGTCACACACACGTGACTTTGGCTAAACGATTTAGCAAGTTGTGCTTCTCCTTTGGGGAGATCGATCGTGTGGGGCCCACATTGGGCTGAGGGTGAACATATGTGCACCTTCCTGATGGTCCTGGGTGCGATCTAAGCCATCCATATGTGTTGGCTAAATTGCATGGTTGTGATCGATTTAAGATACTAATGGAATTTCCGCGACCCTTAGAAGCATCATGCCTGTCATGTTTTGAGCAAACGTTTCATTGCTCCATGTATTTGCCATGAGAAAACCAACGTATGTGTTAGCATTTCCCTGATCATTCGCGGGATGATCTAATCCATCCAATCAGGCTGGCGAAGTTGGACGTTTGTGATGATTTTAAGACTGCCTTGAACAGTCTTGCTCGTTCGAGCCTTTCCCAAAGAAACTCGGTCATTCTTCTTTGGGTCGGCGTTTGACAGGCGTTGAGGAGTGTATTGTGGTGTTCGACCGGCTAGGGAATAAGCGGGCCCGCCGTTGGTCATCATGGTGATCGCCTACTCCTGTTAGGGTTCGGCTAGACTGGTTAAATCATGCGGTCAACTTGCGTGGCCGTTATTGTTTCTGAGACTGATACGGACAGTCTAGATTTCCCTTAGAAAATTAAGTATGCTCGATCAGTCTAACCAAAGCGCGATACGAGATTCTCTTTGTTAGAGAATGGTGTATCATGTACGGGTATTTCGTGCACATCTCAATATTGACACTTGGATATTCGTGTTACTCTGCTGAGAGTAAACACTCAGTCGTCATGCCATGCCAATAATGAGAGTACTGCTGAGAATAGCACAGGAAATACTAGGCAAATCATGCATTACTTAATAATGCTAAAAATTCATAGAATATTTGGGATTGTTGCTACATGCACCATTCTGGGTGAATTTTGTATATTTATTGAATTGCTTCGAATAAATAAAGCGGAGAGGTTTTCTGCACTCATCGCTTATTAAACGGCTTTACCCTTTGTAGGATGTCAGCAAATTAAATTTGGTTTTACAATTTTAGTCCTGAACTAAAATTCACCATCAACAGATAGGAACATCTTCAAGGCCGCACATCTAATCCCACCTCCTTTCAAGCCAGTATAATTTTGACGCATTTCTGTTTCCACAAACGAGGAACAAAGCGTCTTCCAATTATTATTTGACTCCCATTCATCTTGGTTGAATGGTGGCGGATCTCCCCTTCCACTTGGAATTCCAACAATGAAATACAAATCAAGGGGAGTAATTCCTATTACAAGTATAATATCACTACGATTAATTCTTTTTATTTATTAATAATTATTTAAAATATTTAATTTAAGTTAAGTTAAAAAAATTTACCAATTTCGAAATCCATAAAATGGAAAGTATGTGTCGTCATCCACCACCTTTGTACCATTGCTTCGGATTTATTTTTGTTATGATTTCTAAGCTTCATTCTATAAAGGACACGCCAAGGATATTTGTCAACCCTTTCTCGGAATGCAGACAGTAGACCATCATAAATAACATTTAATTCTGAAAATCTACCTCTCGTGATATAATAATCCTCATACCGTTCACGATGCCTCGACACATGACCAGGGACTAATAATGGAGCAGCAACTACATTTGGCGAAGCAAACTCTACTTCTCAAGTTTGAGTATAATCTACACTTGTGTGAGGCAACAGTGACGATTCATTATTCCAATCTCTTTTCTTCTTTATTCTACTCGACGCTCTTCTCACTATGCTCATATAGTATAGAAATTTTTGATTTAGAAGAGTTTTTAGAAGAAGGAAATGGAAGTGGTGTGATTGAAAACGAAATCAATAAAAGGAATTTATAGGTGATGAAATTCGAACGTTGGAAATATAGGCGTTAGATAGTCGACCGTTAGAGACATTGTTTCTAACGCCCGAGTCCGAATAACAAGCGCCAGCGTCTGGCATTCAAACTCCCGCGTTTTGTATGATGACGCCGGTGTCACTATTTAAGCCACGCGCCTATTGATCTAACTCGCACTACTTTACCATAGCGGAAAACCTAGTTTGTCCATCCACCCAAATGAACAAAATCTTGTCTTTGTTCCATAGGAATTGTTCTGAGTTTGGAATGCAAAAAAAAAAACAAAAAAAACAAAAAATGAGAATAATTAAAATCATGGAAGTATCATTTGTCTGCTCTTCAAAGGCAGATGTGTTGAGCAAGGAAGTGTCAAACTCATCATTTCACGAATATATTGTCCAAACTACACGATATGTATGCGCCATTTTGACGGGTAGTGTTAAAGATATTTTTTTTTGTTATATATTTCATGTTGGGGTATATATTTAAAAACATAGTTTTGTAATAATATGCCAAAATTAGAGAGATAGTATGGTGGCATTGTTTTGAGCTCACACACTATAGGCATGGGTTTAATTCCCACCCCACACAATTTCACTAGGGTATATACTATTTATACTATATATTATATTACATTAGTCCGGGAGCGGGGCCTTGGGGGTCTTGGGAGGTCTGCTGATCCAGAAACAATTTTTTTTTGCTGTTTTTAACTTAAATTTTCAAAACGTATTAAGATAATTATATCATGATTAATTACAGTTAATGTTGAAATTTTAATACGGCCGTTTTTTTTGCTGTTACAAAGAAATTTAATTGGCATTTAATCGAAAATTAATTTTCCATTAATTCCATTGATTCTTTTTGATTATAAAAACTGGTTTCTGGAAGAAAAGAGATAGAATGTTATTTTTATTTCGTCAAGTTTTTCTGAGCAAGTGTTGTTGAAAGAGTTATTATTGATTCGATTTCTCAGTGCAGAGAAATCGAAAGAGATAAGCTGTTTTATCCCATAGGGTTTCGACAAAAAAACTGACTGCTAGCACAATCAAGAGGCAGAGTCGCGAAACACCTTAAAGATAGCGACCTAGTACGCGACTCAGCGGTTTCTTTGTGTAATTTGATTATAGTGCTTTGTTTCCAACATTTCAGATCTTGTATTCCGAGTTCGTGTGTTATTGTAAGTCAAAATTGTTCATATTCGTAGAGCCTTGGGCCAAGTATTTGTAAATACGGAAAATGGGTCATTTGTCCAAATATTTTTAAAATACGGTTCAAATGAACGAGTGAAAAATAATTTGGGTGAAATGGACAAAATAAAATAGCAAGGATGAAACTAGATTCATCCTGACTTAAATTTAAAAATAGCAAGGATGAAACTGGATGCATCCTGATGTAGATTAAAAATAATAAAAAAAATATTTGAAAATAGGTAGGATGAAACTGATTACATCCTGGCTATTTTTACATTTTTGTCCATTTAAACAGTATCAAAATCTAACTGTTCTTTTCATCCAGAAATTTTTGATTTTGGTGTTTTTAACCAATTTTATGTTGTAAATATAAATACCTACGTAATTGGAGTTGTAAATCATAGATTCACAATCTTCTTAATAATACGAAATAAATGCTTAGTCTTCACATATGTAATTTTGCTTATACCTCCATAACTTATATCATTGGTAAAAAAAATGTGGAGCTTATTTATATGCGAACCGAATGCGATGCACATTCTCAGTTGGATGTATTGCGTCCCAAAATACATATTTGCTCGGGTCCGTGCACGATAATATGCTTTCTGCTCTACATAAAGATGCAAACTCATAGGCACCTGTTGCATAACATCCTTCGTGCGCGTTCTCAAATCCTACCCTAGGGAGGCACCCACCATGCAAATATATATAAAAAAAACAGTTAGCCCAATGTAAACAACCAATCATTTGTAAGATTGTAGTTGACAAATGGAGAATGAGATATTAAAAAGTAAAATTCACCGTATAAATCAGGATTTTGAATAATATCAAGGACAAGATTATATATGTCCACATGAATTAATATGATTCTATCGAGTTACTTATCTAAATTTTGAACCAAAATTTGTAACGTATCATTAAAGTCCTTACAATCTTCATTGGCATCTTGTTTGCACGTTCTTTCTACGAAATTAATTAAAGTCCTTCCTATGGTAGGCAACCGCCAGGAGGAATTCCTGATAATAGTATTTTTCTCGCCCCCAATCCATAAAGGTCAGTAAGGAATGTTTTTGCGATGCCTATGAGAAAGTTTGTGTATTCATCAACCATGAATTGGATCGATCGTCCTGGCACAAAGTAGTAATTCTCTAAGAAATCATTAGTTCCTACACTCACCATATACAAGGATTCTCTTATTGTCTCTATCACCTTATCCTGACCAACAAAGGCTATTAACTTGTCCTGGTAATCTTTGAAGTATTCTAGTTCTTTTGATAGAGGTATACACCCTGCGCATAAAATTTGATATAGTTAAGTATATGTATAACAAGAATAGTTTCTTTCCAAGAAGATCAACTTACAAACACATTAGACTTAGCGGCATCATAACCAGTTCCAACTGAAGCAAAGGTAACTCCGGAAGCAAAATCTTGTATTTCATAAGCCGGATCCAAATATGTTGGTATTAATCTTTTAATCCCTAGTATCTCCGACAGGAAATCAGTAGTTAACCGACTGTTGTATCAGTTACATCGTATATATGAAATTTCCATTAACCTTCCATCACAGATGCTAACCTCTGCATTAGATTATGATCCGCTGAGAATAATCCAGTGGGAGAGTATGAACTAGTTACAGCGCAGTATGTCACCTGGTACACGTCGATTGCGAAGCCTGTAATTGAGAGATACCACATGCACATCTATGGGTTTAATTTCCCAGAGTTATCACGCCTGGCTCATAATTTAAATATCGTTCCTAGCCAACCGCCTCCAAAACATCCATACTTTATGACTTATCCCGCTACATGTGAAAGTTCTTCATCATCTTCGTCAAATATGTCCGAAATTCGTTGGGAGATGTCAAGTATTACTTCACAAGATGAGCCAACCACAATCCCCCATTGTTTCCCAAGCTATGAAACGTGATTATCCTTACTACAACGTGTTTTTCAGTAACGAAGAGTTGAAGAGACAACTTAACGATATGTATCGGCTGAATCGGAAAATGGAGGCTACACACTTGGGTGCGTGTCGGAAATGGAAGACGGAGACAATGTTTGAATTGATTCCAACTGTAAATGATGATGAGCTTTCACAGTCTTCCGATTCTACCAGGAGCAACAAATCATGGCACAAGAGTGATAATGCAGTGGTGGGAGAAACACAAGTACGACACAGTACTTACACCACAAGTACGGTACAGTACTTCACCACAAATTTTGCATGTATCTCAACCTCAAGTAATTCAGCCAGATCCTAGGCGCATTTCATCTTCATTCTCTCCCTACAATCCAAATGATTTTTGTTACATTGTTATACCACCACCACAATAACAAACATCTTATATGCTTGGAATACCAAGTGATTTCCAATCGCCTAGTGTTCTTCAACCAGTTTTTTCCCTTTATGGAAATTTAGAAAATATATTGACAAGTGGGGATATGCCAGGCCTTGGAGAATGGCTGAATCCAGGCCCCGGAGATAACAACTAGTGATGTTAGAGAGATTGCAATTTTAATTCTGCTACATTTGTAATTCTAGTTTTAATCAATTAAAAATACGACAGCTTGGTTAAATGAAATTACGTATGTTTAAATTAAGCGTTTTACTTTAGCTTCACTGAATTACATATATTTATAAAATTAAGAGTTTTACATTAGCTTCACTGATGAGAAGTACTAGATGGAATAACAACTACAAAGAAGGGGTTGAAATTGTTCAACTCCTTAAGGATTTCGAAATATTTTTCGATACGAAAAGCCCCATTTTTCCATATTCGCCATTCAGCCAAAGATCTTGTTACCATCTCAGCATTTGTTTCACCTCTCAGTCTATACAGATTGTCTTGCATAGTTAAAGCTACAAACTCGCTTACTTCTTTCTTAATTATACGAAAACGATTTTCTATTTCGCATATAGCGCGACGAATCGGATTACGGGTGTTACTGCAGAGCCCGTCGTGAATAACCGCCCAGAAATTCACCCATGGATAGTTTTCTGAAGCAAGTTGAGTAAATAAAAAATTATAGTTTCTGCAAATTGATTCATCTTATTCTTCAGTATACGGAGCTCGCCGAACTAATAAGGGCCAAGACATCTTCTTTCGACAAATTTGTTGAACTGAAGAATTGAAGAATCTTTTTTAAATTAGGAGAAGAAGAGTAAACAAGACTAGAGGTGTAGAATGTGTGAATTTGGAATTGAAATGGGGAGTATTTCTAGAACTCAAAATTCTAGCCGTTGGATGACAAGAGTTTTCAGTCGTCCAGAATTAGTCGTTGGCGGTTTTGGATCACACGCTGGAGGATTCACCTCAGACGCTGGCGTGTGAAGGAAAAACTGGCGGTTTTGGATCACACGCCGGCGTGTTTGATATAACTGCCCGGTTTTCCATCAAGCGCTCGTCTGTTCTACTGTGCCTCACTCAACAAACCAACAATTCTGTTGGTTTTCCCATCCGTTTTTCATGTTTGTTGAGTCCATAATGGAAGTAAAATGAACAAACTTCATATTCGCTTAGTTCATAGGAACTTCTCTTAGGCATTTATACTCCGTGGTACTATTGTAAACCAAAATTGTTAATACTAGTGGGCCTAGTATCTGTAAATATAAATACCTACGCAATTGGAGTTGTATATCACAATCTTCTTAATCAATAATACTTCATCTATTAGAGAACCAAAATCGAGTCTTTACACCTGTAATTTATAACCAATACCGATGGTAATTTTCTTTGGAGCTTGTTGCAGTATGTGCGAACATAAGCTGTGATATTGTAGATAACCTACAACCGAGACGCAGTTATATTCAACAGTTTATTGGTCCAAATGCGATACATCTTCTCAGTTGGATGTATTGCGTCCCAAAGTACATATTTGCTCCGGTACGTGCACGATAACATACTTCCAGCTCGACATAAAGATGCAAACTCATATGTTCCTGTTGGCTGTTGCACAGAATCCTTCATGCGCGTTCTCGAATCCTACCCCCACGCAAGCACCCAACATCCATACATATAAGAAAAACAGTTGGCCCAATGTAAATAACTAGTCATTTGTAAAACATTGTAGTTAACAAGTGGAGAATGAGATATTAAAAAGAAGCATTCACCGTATAATTCAGGATTGTGAATAATATCGAGGACACATGATAATATATGTCAACGTAAATTAATATGATTCCACCGAGTTCCTTATTTAAATTCCGCACTAAATTTTGCAACTTATCATTAAAGTCTTTACAAGCTTCGTTTGCATCTTCTTTGCACGTTCTTTCCACGAAATTATTTACAGTCCTTGCTATAGGTAGGCAACCGGCAGGAGGAATTCCTGATAATAGTATTTTTCTCGCCCCCAATCCATAAAGAATGTTCTTGCGATGCCCATGAGAAAGTTTGCGTACTCATCCACCGTGAATTGGATCGATCTTCCTGGCACAAAGTAGTAATTCTCTAAGAAATCATCAGTCCCTACACTCACCATATATAAGGATTCTCTTATCGTCTCCATCGCCTTATCCTGACCAGCAAAGGCACTTAACTTCTTCATATACTCTTTGAAGTATTCTAGTTCTTTTGATAGAGGTATCACACCCCGCGCATAAAATTTGATATAATTAAGTATATGTATAACAAGCATATTTTCTTTCGAATGAGATCAACTTACAAACACATTAGACGTAGCGGCATCATAACCACTTCCAGCTGAAGGAAAAGTAACTCCGGAAGCAAAATCTTGTATATCATAAGCCGGGTCCAAATATGCTGGTATTGATCTTTAATCCCTAGCATCTCCGACAGGAAATCGGTAACCAACCGACCATTACAAAAACGTCCAGTGGGTTTTCCACCTTCAAAATCCTGTCCATACGGTGGAAAATTAGCTCTTACCATGGTGGGGATTTGGTTGGTATTACCCGCATCAACTGAGTCTCCAAATAAATACATGCAGGAAACTTTTTTGCCTCAACGATCTCAACTACGAACAAAGGATGCATGTGAAGAACACACAGTAGGAGACTGCATCGACCCATCGCCTAACTAGAAGATAAAGAAATGATTTTAAATACATGCAGTGGCATTCATTTTGGCTTCCTATATAGGAAAAATCGGAAATACCAATTGACATCCCCACTTGCAAAAACATAAATTCTTGTGTACTAATACCTATGATTAGTAAGGAATTTATACCAAGACCTCGTATTGTTGGCCTAATACTAGGCTTTTCATGGCAGTGGCATTGAGTTGTGATAAGAAATCATGGTACGAATTGGATACAGTTGTGACAACTAACGAACTTATGTCCTCCAACCCCCACATGAACCAAATTAACACCAAAGTAAAAATAAGAACGATTTTTTAGGAATGATAGTTTTTTTTTTTTCGAGGGACCATGGTTTTATTAGGCCATCTTCCCTATAATTATAAGGGACGTCCTAAAATATTGAAATGACTAACTTACCTTTAATCTAATTTAATTTAAAACCACCTAATAACCATCTGTGTATATATATAACCACCATCTTCTCCCACCACCACCGCCGATTACCACCACCTCCTCCAATTATCACCACCACCAACCACCGATTACCACCACCACCTCCTGCCACCACCACTTCCGATTACCACCACCACCAACCATCACCACCTCTATATATATATAGCTTAATTTAAATCATTAACAAAGATATTCTCACAAACCCATTACTTGTCATTCATTTTTGGTTGAAAAATGAGAAGTAATCATCAAAATGAGTTGAAAATGGAAGTTGCAGAGAGGTTTAATGGAGGGGTTTTTTTTTCCATAGAAAGGTTCTGTTACGTCGCCAAAAAAAAATCTCATCCGAACTTTTAGTTCGGTTACGTCGCAAAGCATTCGGTTTCGTCGCAAAAAGTTCGGTTATCACGAATAAATTCCAAAGTAACTGAACATGTGTTAATTCCATATATGCATTTGCAAGTGCAGTTCGGTTGGATCGCAAAAATTGTTATGTTTTTACTATAACCGAACTGTACCCTCGATACGAAAAAACAAAACTGTTGAAACTTCGTAACCGAACTCTACCTAATTCGCCAAGAAATAAATTTTGTAGTAACCGAACGTTTGCCTAATTGCATATATGCATATATAAGCTCAGTTTGGTTGATTCGCAGAATATGTTGAAGTTTTCGAACCAACCGAACTTCTAACACTAGGTTACTTTTAACTTGCAGTTCGGTTGGGAACTTAATTGCGTTAAAATTTGCGAACCAAATGAACATACCTCTGTAAATCTTATTACTAAAGTTCGGCTACCTGCGTGTTTGAAGAAAGAAACCGAACTCTGTGTTTGGTTATATGTTCTTGACAATTATTAACCGAACTACGTGTTCGGTTACCTGTTCTTCACACTTGGTAACCGAACTACCTGAACCTAACAGGAAATTTTTATAAAAATTTACAGTTTTATAAATATTTGGACCAATTCAACCAATCTTATCTAAGTTTGAAGCATACGTGGATACCCAAATACTCTTCCACCGGTTGTGGTTGGTAAAATCCATCATTTTCAAACTTAGTGAATTGGAAGAAAAAAATTATTTTCCATGTTTTTCTTCTTCATCTTCTCTAACTTTACTCTCTCAATAATTCTACTTCTTTAGCTTAATTATTTCACTAATCATTATCCAAAATTAATCAGGAGGGTAATTTAGATATTAATAGAAATATCTAGATAAGGGGTGACCTAGATTTACTTATAATATCTTACCCAAAATAAAACAATGGTCAAAAAAAAAAAAAAAAGTGGTGCCCAAAAAATTTTCTCTTCAAAATTGGAGTTGGAAAAACCAATACCTAAATTCTCTTCTCAAATCAAACCCCCGTAACCCGTGGATGGAGATTTCTTCTGTTGCTGCAAATTAGAATGGCGAGAATCATCAAAAAAGCTGCTTCATCTTTAACCCCGGTATTACTGGCGTATACGAGGAGGACTCCTTGTAGAAATTACAGCTCTTCATCCATCTTCAGCAATCCGCAATTGAAGAACAACATAAGCCGTAGTTTAATTTATAGACAAGATCGGCCTCTAAATCTTCAGTTGTTCTCTTCTCACGCTGAGAATAATAAGGGACCGTCCAGTTCCGATAAAATCATAGCTGAAGATCTTCTTCACAAGGTATGTTCTTTCTTCTAATTAATTCTATCAATTGATGTTTAGGGTCCAACAAACACACATGATTTGAACATCTCTAGACTCTATTAATTCCAATTTTGCCACTACTGTTTTCAATTTATTTGTCCATCCTTCTTACCCAACGTAACAGCCTTAGATGTACTTCATTCTTTAATAACATCTAGTTTGATTTATCTAAGATACTCCGTGATGTACTGTGGTCCTAGTGTTAAGCTGTTCTGTGAAAGAATTTGTGATTAAGTGGAACAGATGCTGAAAGATGTAAGAATAGAAATCTTAGATCAAATCAAAGACGCTCTCTATGTAGTTGGCATAATGTTTTTCTCCATAATATAAAAAATGTCAGGGACAAACCGAAAATGCTTCCCACCCCAGAATCTTCCCCCAACTTTCCCCAAGACTCATACAAGTGCCCTCTATTTTCTCGAGGAGTGCGAACGCAAAGCAAAACCTAAGGTGTGGATGATGCCACCTACTAGAAAGAAAATTTGGGGGTGTCAAGCAATTCAGGTGAAATCTGTATAGCACGGACACTAGGATTTTGGGGCAGTGTCCGCGTCAGATGTTTGGATGTGCTCGCCAGAATACATGCGTGAGCCACAAACAATTCTAGTATAAATCTGCTCAAATAATACCCAAATTTTTGGTATGTAAGTTAGAGGGCAGATCCACTCACATTGTTATTCTCACGTTATCTCACACTTTAGACGCCACTATTTTTAGTTGAGTGCATTCTGAAATATCAAACCTATCTACTAATCTTAATTTCATCTATTGATAATTGGTTGATTTCTAGCTGATGCTTTTCGATGTTGTAAATGGTGGTGTTGTACTTCTTGGAATTTGCTCATTTTTGTAGGAATGTAGAGCTTTGTAAAAGAAGTATACCCCAAAAATATTAGCTTCAAGCACGTTATCATTTAAGTTTTTTTAAAATAAAAAAATGGCGTCCAGAATGTGAGATGTTGTCTGAATAATAATGTCAGTGGATCCGCCCACGTTTACTACATTAGTACTTTTGCTTTTATACTTACTTATTCACGAAATAATTTATCATCAACAATTTATTTCTTGAGATATCCCATTCATAAAGTTTTCTATAGGTTAGGCGGGGCCATAACCCCTACAGTAAGAAATCTGCTGAATTTAAGAAACTACACAATTCAATTGATCCTGACCATACTTTATCTTCCTCTCAGTATGATTGGTCATGGCTGTCCTTTGTCTTCCACAGTTAGATTAATCATGGCCATCCCTTGTCTTGACATAGATTAAATCGATCATGATTGTCTTTTGTGTTTTTCGATTGATGCTGGCTATCCTTAGTCCTTACGTAGATTAATGCATCTTCTTTGTATAATACAGGTTTTAGTGGAAATATTGTTGATTTCTTAACATGTCTCCATCTTAGTTTAATGAGAAATTAGCCTGTCTACGTGTCCATTTCTCGTGTCTGCTTTACAGTGGACAATACGAATACGTCACTAATTAACACAAAAAATAGGATTCATTAAAACATTTACTTTTTTCTGACGTTTAGAGTCATAACATAGGTATAAATATGAAGGTAGAACTTGAGATACAAATAACAAATTTACCGTTTTAAATTCCTTTTCGCCAAGTATATTTGCATCTGCATGTGCTTATGCCCAATAACAATCAATATTGACTATACATTTTTTTTTATTCTAAAAAGTTCACTAGTTAAGGTGAGTATCTGCCAGTGCATGTGGCCTACACCAGTAGATGTGAACCTCCACTTATATCACCTCAAATAGAGTTAAAGTGAGTGTTGAACACCACGAACTGCTTTGTAATAGTTATTAAGCAGTAATCAAGATTTGTATTTAGCAGGAGATTATGAAGTGCGATGTCTTTATGCGTTTGTTAGGTTGTGCAGACACCAAGTGATTTTCCCTTCAAAATTGAAGATAAACCTGGAAGGCAAACCGTAATATTGACTAGAGAATACCGGGGTGATGATATCAAAGTCATAGTTCACATGCCTGCAGGTTGTTCCTCTACTGTCGAAGAAAGAGGTGATGAATACAAGGATACTGTAAGTGATCCACAATCCAGCATTCGCCTAGTTGTATCTCGTACGAATCATTTCTGGACTACTTTGGAGTACGGTGTCATTGCTTATCCAGATGACTTTTCGATAGACAGTTTCTGTATCAAGTACGCAAATGCTCCAGATGAAGAAAATATCTATTACAGAGGACCTGCCTACGCGTAAGTACTAGAATTATTGATTGCTAGGTTTGATGTTATATATGTACTCCGATTACTATCAGTTATTGCATTCCCTATATCTTCTAGCATTATTGGTCTCTTATTGTGCATCTTTTGTATTTCTTCAAGGAAACTGGATAAGAACTTGCAGAAAGAATTCCACAGGCGTTTGAAGATCTTAGGGATTATACCGAGCACCACCAGATTCTTACATGAGTACATGGCTAACAGGGACATGTGCTCGTCAGATTCAGCCAATTCGCCTCCTCCTACTGATCAATCTACTCCCGAATCCATTGAAACAACAATCATTAATGATGAAGGGATTCCTGTCCACTATGTAGTTGGTAATACTATTTAATGTTCCGATTTTGGAACGAGTATATATGTGTTTTGAATCTTACTAAATTTATTATGGTTTATGTAGAAGTGTATAGACAAAGAGGACATCCACTTGTCAGGTACATAATATTATCAACTCATAGAGTCTAAAACACTACTGCTCTTGTTATGAATTGGTGTTTTCTTGGTTTTTGTTAATGGCAGTGCTGACGATATCCGCAACAGTGGAAAGAATCCCAAAGACTTCATCTGGATTCCTTATCCACATACTCGGTAGGTATTAGTTATTTTTATTGGTATCATTATTGTTGTTATTGAGTCAACTAAATTATTTTGTTTTTGTGCCAACAGTAGTGAGAAGCTATTGTGGATTGAAGTTCCTAGCGAAGGTTTCTTTGCTTCCGAAAGGTATACTATTGTTTTCACTCACATTTACTATGTTTTCTATCCTAGTTGGCCAGATGAATACTATTAGTGATACTATGGTGGTTAGTTTATTAGGCCTTGTTTGGTAAAACTTACGATTACCTATTTATGGTTATCTATAACCATAAATTGATAAATGATTTTGATAAATTTTTAAAATAAATTTTTCCAAATACTTTTTTTCAAATAATTGATTATCTTAGAATGAATATCTCAAAAAAGAGATGAAAGAAAAATGATCTAGGATTTTTTTTAGTCCTATGTTGTTGTTTCTTGTCTCTCTCTCTTGATAGTTTAAAGAAAATAAAAAAGAAAATTTTCAATTTGAATTCTTTAGAAAAAATTATTGATTATAATAAATTTTCAAAACAACTTTTTTTTGTTTATGGAAATAATGGATTTTTTCAATTACGATTAAAATAAGCAATTATTATAATGGTTACCAAATGCATACCATTATAATCTGCATAATAGATTATGAGCTGACAGTTCATTAAAATAATGGTTTCCAAACAGCCCCTAAGAATACAAATTAACTAGTTTGTTCTCTATTCATGGCAGTGAACTTCAAGAAGACACTGAACTTGACATTGCTATTGGGCGTGAGGAAGATTTATTGTTCCTTGATGGTGAAGATGACAATCCTTATAGATGTTTACCTCCCAAAGATGCTTGGGATCCCCCTGTTTTCTCAGAAGAGATGGATAAGATATTGTATCCTGATCTGAAACATATGAAAGATGTGCCTGATTATGAGAAGGCTCGGGAAAAATGCAGAGTTGCCCTAAAAGCACACCATGATGAGATGGATAAGATAATGTATCCTAATGGACGTCCGCCTGTTGTTGAAATGAGTGATTTAGAACTTGAACATTATCAAGTATGGGATATGTAAATTAGAACTCGAACATTATAAGAAATCTCTTCAAGCTTTGATCTCTCAGTATGAAGGATCTTTCTCAAATATTAGCTCTCCAGATCCAAATGATGATTTATCTGATAATGAACATGTCAATTTTGAAGTTTCCCCATCTCCAAACTCTCATACTCCATTTATTGGGAATGTTTCAGAGCAAAACCATTCTAAAAGGTTCAAGACAACTGATCCAAGCACTGATGGCCAGGTAGTTCCTTCTCTTTTATCATCTCAAAACTTTGATTTTTTTAATTCCTCTGATTTGAATTACTCCCGTCCCTAATTAGATGAGCTATTTGGTTTTTAGTTTTGTCCAATAATAGATGAGCTATTTCACTAATCAAGGGGATATTTCTAAAACTATCCTTTTAATTGATTATTGTTACTATATGAAATATGACACAGGCTGTGGTATTGGTATTATTTTGTGCATACTCAAATATGACATTTCTATGAAGGTGTGAATGCCTCATAAGAGTTATTAGTCTCCAGATATATAAGATAGGAAACTCCGAGAAAAGGTATCGGTACAAGGTTCAGTAAATATTTGTTGCTGCTGGTGCTAGTGGCCTAGTAGATAAAAAAGAAAGTCCCCCCTTTGTATTAACAAACCCAGAAAAGAACGTGCTTGCAAGGATTTTCAATTTAAAAACAAGTATAACACACACTTGGCCTCTTGGTGAATTTATTTTGGATTTTTTTTTTATAATTGGTGAAGAGTTTGGTGCTAGCGAATTTCGAACTAAGGTTACCGTTATTATCATCCAATAACTTTACCACAGTAGTATAACACACACTTGGCCTCTTGGTGAATTGATTCTGAATTTTTATTACATTTTTTTATTATCGGTAAAGAGTTTGGTGTTAGCGAGAGTTTTGAACTCAGGTAACCAGTATCATCACCCAACGACTTTACCACGGTATTATGATGACACTGGCTGAATTGATTCCAGAATTATCGGCACTAATCATGTATTCTTTGCGATTACGACTTTTGACTTATATTATATGATCATGGTTAATTTATGAACCCTTGCACAAATGGAAAAAATTATACATAGATAGGCTATGAAATTAGATAGACTGATAGACAGGTGGAAAAATTTATATAAAATATATACTTCTAAGAGTCCCAGCACCTTCAACAGTTGATATTTCTGAGATGCCTTATAATTCTTGGAGTCATTAAATTGGAGACCTGGTATACGGAAATCCATTTCTTCAGGTGAGGAAGCAGGTCCACCATTTTGAAAATCCTGCGAGATTGGAGCATGTGGTGATCTTGCAGGCACTTGATTACCTTCCAGCAAGTATGGGTTAAACTTGTTAAGCACCCTCAGAATGGTCAAACAAGTTTCATGCTGGAAAATCGGTTTGTGGGATCTTTGTCACTCTTCCTGACATGTTCGTTCCACATATGGTTCACAATTCACCATTTTTTTGTTGCGCCACATATATGATCGAAGTTATGTATTCACTAGCAGCCGCTGAAATTGTGTGAAAACGATGAGGCAGGCCTTCGGCATCACGATTATTGATGTTACCGGTTTCTTCACAGAATTTTTGTAAAATATTTCCATAAAAAGTATTATTTTCTTGATAAATACCATTTATTTGCTTTAATGTAAATAATATATAATTCCTACAAATTGATTCATCTTCATCCATCGTATAGTTGACACCAAGAATTCTAACGTTTCTTGGTTGTGATTGTTGTGTTTCTTGTTGTGTTTGTTGTTGTGATCGTTGGGATGAGGATGCCAAATTTGTTAGTTATGGAATTTATAGAGATTTTTTCTGATAGAGATTGAGTTGATATGAGTAGGTGTGTTTAAAATGAAGGAAAAGTGAGTATTGAGATGGTATGAAACTATAAAATTTTGAGGTAGGATGAAGAAGATGTGAGTTATAAGTTTGAAGATGTGGTGAATTTATAGGGAAAAGAAAGGAATAACAGTCGTTGGATGACGAGATTGGTAAGTATCCGTTGGCGGATTTGGATCATACGTTGGTGGATTAAACTGCCGATTTTGGATCACATGCCAACGGTTGTAGATCACACGTGCGCCAGCGTGTTTGGTATAGTCGCGCGGTTTTTCATTAAGCGTGCGTTTGGTATACTGACGCTCTCAACAAATCCTCAATTTTGTTGGTTTGTCCATCAATTTTTCATGTTTGTTGAGTTCATATTGGGAGAAAAACTAACTTCAAGTTTGTTGAGTCCATGTGAACTGCTCTTACCGGACGTATCTATTGATCGTGAAAATTGGCAAATTTTTTACGATAAATATTCTAGTAAAAATAGCCACCCTGAAATAATGCCGGCAAAAAATACCTACAACTAGTAATTGATTATTGGTGAAATCCTATTAAAAATAATTGTATATAAAAAATTATTGATAAAGATTAATTTAGACCCTATCGAAAATGTGAAAATTTAAATCTTATCTAAACTATTAGTTAACAAGCTAAGAGCCAACATCGAATCGTACTGCTACATTAAGTTAACATGTTGTCGTGCTAGCCTACCAGCGAATCTAAGATACTTTCACACACAAAATTGTGCATAACTTCGCTAGAGTACCTGTTAGAAAAAGATTACATATGTTAATTTTTATTTTTATACCTAACTAATAAGTTCCTCGGTAGGAAAGTGGGTCATCTTTTGTACCATTTTTAAGGGCTGCCGAAGAAGGCTTGGGACTACATAAATACCAAGTAGGACATTTTGAAGTAATTTTGAAAACTCATCATCCACCTATTTTAGCTATCATTAACTGATTGTATTAATTATTCGATTAGTTTAGTTATAACCAATTTATGTTTTAATTTTTTTCCATAAAAAAGATTTATATATTTTTTTTGGCGGTGATTAAATGCAGTCTTAGTTTTGACCATTTACAATCCACAACTACGGAACAAAATACGTAGTAACCTTAGTGGCGTGGGTGATAAATTTCATTGTTGCATTTCTTTATTGATAACTGGCTTTCTTCATCTGTTCGTCGTTCTTCTCCACCTTTTGTTTTTTTTTCGTTAAGGTTGCCGATCAACGATTGCTTTTCTGGAATAAGTCTGCAAATCTTCCTTCATCTACTTCAAACTACAAAAATTAACTTCATTTAAAGGGAAACGATAAAATAAAAAACCCAAACCCTAACCTAATTCATTTCAATTTTTGTTGCGGTCGTAATAACATTAATATATTTTGAATATATGAGCGATTCTTTTCTTTGATTCTACAAGAATCATATTATATAATCTCATTTATTTGTTGTGGATACCTATGTGACTATGTGGAAAGCATTTTTTTCTAATCACTGACTGGATACGAGATTAATTATCGACCCATAAGTTCATTATGAACCATCAACATGGACGTGAAATCAAAATATTATGACAGCAGAACATGGACGTGAAACCAAAATAGTACGACGGCATAAGAATAGGATGATGATGAAGAAGGTAAATTCTCAATAAGGGATATACACCATAGCGTAAGGTTTTTCAATTAGACTTAGTGGAAGTGTGGGTGAGGCCGTGGTTCCATAAAGGAAGTTGGAAATACCACTTGGTTCGATCAATCCTCACCTAGAAAGGAAGTAGGTGAGGAAGGCACAACTTATTTATATCATCAGAAATCATCTCATATAATTGTCTCGGAATATGTCCATGAATCAAACTGGAGGACGCTCCGAAGTTTAATGATTCCAGTAAACAATGACATCCCAAGTGGATTATGAGAATGTGCAGGAGTCAATGGAAAGATCGTGCGAGCATATTGATGATTAATTTCATGTACACTTTCTTAAGTAAATAGAGAAATATGAGATCGAACCATGCTACTTGTTGCTTAATGTCAACGAATAGCATATTTGGCCTATACAATCCAGGTAGAACTTGGTTCTTTGACAAATATACAGGTATTTGGTGTGGTAGTGCTAACCAACCAAGTGTAAAGCCTATTGTACATACATGATTAATTTTTCATAAATAATAATGAGAAGAAAGAAGTCTTAAAGTATAAAGACTCGTCTTTCGCGAGGTTTCTCACAAAGCCATGGAATTGTTTTGTGATGAACTTCATAGTGTTCAGCAACTCGTTTAGCTTGGTAATCTCAAAAGGACTTGAAATGCAGCATGTGTATGTGGTTGTTACGTATCTCTGAAAGAATCAAGAGACAGAAGATATTTTCAAAAGTACTTGATAACCTTTTGTTACCCAAATCAAGTGAATCTGAACCACAAATTTCGTTTACAGTTAGATAGAACGCTCACTTATAGATAGAAACAATCAGGCAGATGTGGTATACCCGTCTAAGTGGCTATTTGATTTGGAGGGGATAGAAAAGTAAGTTATTTTTCCTTGCGTATTCACAAGAAAGTTCTTTATTTTGAATTGTACCTATATATGTCGATGGTACAGACACAATGGGTGCTCTTATATAATAAGAGACCTTAAAATCTATTTGCAATCCGAATTTGAGATGAAAAATCTGGGGAAAGCTTGACCGAATACTGAGCTTGTGGTATATTATTCCACCAGTTTGCATATGTCTAAAGTTTTCAGGCAATTTAATAAAGACATGCATCCTGATAACACTCTCATGATTAGTCGAGGTTCAAACGTAAATAAGTGACCATTTTGTCTAAAGGAAGATGACGAAGATGTGTTGGGGATGAAATTCCCGTACCTATGTACAATATACGCGTTGTTGTACTTAGTATAGTAATATACTCGATTAAATTTTACATCCTCATGGAACTTGTTAGCTAGATATAGCTCAGCGCTAACGCAGCTTCATTGGAATGGTGTAGTGAATGTAATCATGTACCTGAAAGTAACCATTTGCATAAAGTTTTCTTATCCCTGCAAATACGTAAAAAGGAATGCTAACGAAAGTGCAATCCAAAGATTGTTGATTATGAAAGAACAATAATCTCTTCTCCAACGAAATTAATCATGGGAAATGTGGTAGATTATTTTTTAAGTCATTACCGATATTCAGTTTCGAAAAGTACATGACTAAAGGAATCTTCTGAAACAACTCTGAAAGTAATTAGGGGTAGATGCTGACATCAGGGGAAGGATCTAAGGATATGATGTCGGCATATTTTACTTCGAAATTGAAGTTGTGTTGTACTCTTTTTCCCTTCGATCGAGAATAGTTTTTTTCAAAAAGGGTTTTGCTACTCGATAAGGTTTTTAGCGAGACAACACTAAAAACATCAAGTATGTTAAACGTTGAAGACATAAAGATCGCGTTGATATTACTGAAAATATCTGGATCAAATAAATGAAACGCGATAGTCTGTTAAGCAACGTAACTTCCAGAATCAACAACAGAGCCTTATAAACATTCAAGTCACCAAAGTAAAGTGTGATAAACTCCTTTCGACTGCATTAGACTAATGAAAATTTTCTGACATCATAGGGAGCATCTAATAGTATGCTGAACTATTTTACTTCACCGAGGTTGCTTTTTCCCACAGGTTTTTTTTACTCGGAAAGGTTTTTAATGAGACAATAATAAACATCGGGAATCTAATTTCCCAACTAAGGCTATTGTATTTCCCATGAGGATTTTCTTCCTTAGGAGTTGTGAAGCAGCTAATTAACTTCAATGAAGCAAAGTGATCATCTGCAAAAGATCACCTTTACTTGCATCTGTCACGTTGTACTCTTTCCCTTTCTTCAAATTTTTGTCCCACTGAGTTTTCCTGTCAAGATTTTAATGAGGCAACGTATACGCATCCAACTATGTTCTAAGTTTACTTAATGTTGTACTCTTTTTCTTTAGTTCAGGTTTTGTCCCTCTTGGTTTCTCCTGATAAAGTTTTAACGAGGCAATTAACTTAGACTTGTCGGTCTTTGAAGATCGTGTTGCATGTGATGAACTACATGTAAAGTACGAGACAACATGTGTAGAGTTTTACCAAGGTTTTATCCCACTGGGTTTTTCCTTGTCAAATTTTTAATGGGGCAATTGATTTCGGCACAAGTCATCAAGAAGAGGACGACATTTGAAGACTTACATTCGAAGCACTATACGTGAAGCACTACAAACGGAATTTTATTGGACCACACAAGGGGGGTGTTATAGGGCCTAAGGTCCATGGGTGTGCGTCCCAACTAAAAGCTTAAGGATTTCTCTTTACGTGTATATAAAGGATACTTTACCTATGTAATATACGCTAATCAATAGAATAAATTTTTCCGGTCCAAGCGCTATTATTTTATAGGGGCTATACTGTATGTGTCTATGGGTTAGCCATTTTCTCAAACTTATAAAAGTCCGAATTTTTCTAGTTTTATAATGTGAAAACTACAGACAGACCCATTTTACAGATTCTTCCCACAGTGAAACCCACGCTCAAAAAAACACAAGCGCGTACCCATTTTCTACGACAAAATATCTGCCAAACCCATAATTCCCGAAATTATGTTTCAGTCTTTTTTCTTCTTCTTCTACGATTCGTATCTCCCTACTGCTTTCGTCCCAATTCTTCATTGGAGCTTCAATTCACAAGTAAATATCAACATCTTCGTATTTGGAGGTTGAAATGGGATCTAAGCATCATTTTGAGCTTTTGCAGTTGAAATGATATGGAGACATCAAGGATTGATTAAAGCAGCGATGACGAGAATGGATCTGTGGTGTTTGGGTTTTGAATTTCAAGTCAATTGCTTCAATTCTCTCAATAACAACGATTGAATTTGGAATTGATTGGTTGTGGATTGATTGCAAGTGGTATAATTTGGGCTCTGTTGATTGAAGAACTGGTGTTGTTCGACTATTCGATTTAGGGTTTCTGCCATCGATTCATGGTTGTATACGAGAAGTTTATGCAACATATTTTGGGGGGTTTTGAAGTTAACTGAAATGGGTTCTGTATTGAGTTGTTGGATGAATGAGATGGATCTGTTGGGGTTCATTATGGTGCTCGATTGAGAGAGAAATTATGAAGGTAGTGGTGGTGTTTGCAGGTAAAATTGGTGTTGATTTCCGTCAAGTATTCTCTGGATATAGACAGAGTTTGGCGGAGTTTTGGTTATGCCGGAAAACCAGCTGAAATAGATGCCACTGCTGCTGTCAATTGGGGTTTTGTTGTGGCCTGAAATTGGAGGTTTGTAATTGAAAAATCAACAGTACCTGGCAGAAACTAAAATGGGGAATTCTGGTTTTGAAATGAAATTGGGGGTCTTTGGTTAATTGAATCGATTCCGTGGAGATGGGTTCTTACCTATTTTTGTTCTTGATTAAACGATGGTTGTCGGGAAGAATTGCAGACACAAATGGAGAAGGACTCGAGCTTCAAAGCCAAGTAATGGTTACAGGGTGGCAGTAAAGATGCAAGTAATGCAGCTGCAAGTAAAGGAATGTGCTAATGCTATTACAGGGAATGTGAGCTGTGGTTGAACCAAGGAAGCGGAGACTGGAAAGAGAAGAAGTGGAAGAAGGTTTTGCTGGTAATGAGATTCAATTGCAATTTATGATTTTTCAGTCACGCTTTTGATCAAATTGCAATTTACTTGGATAGAACTTGAACTCAATTGTAAATAGTGGAATTTGTTTTACATTAGGAAAGTATTTTACATTCGTATAGTTGATCGAAAAATATGTTATTCAGCTATGGAATTGATTGCATAACCTATTATGCATCTACAAAATTTATTGCATAAATTGTTATGCAGTCCAGAAAAAGGTTACATAACACGTTATGCATCATCTTTTTAGTCATTATTGAAACCAACGAAAACAAAGACTGCATAACTTGTCATACACCTAGAATAATATCTGCATAACATGTTATGCAGTCGTGAAAAGTGATGCATAACTTGTTATGCATCCGAAAATATGGATGTATAATACATTATGCATCGAGAAAATTGTTGCACAATCTTTTATGCATCGAGAAAATTGTTGCACAACCTGTTATGCATCCGAAAATATGGTTGCATAATGCATTATGCATCAATTTTTTATGTACGTACTAAAATCAACCAAAACAACGGCTACATAACTTGTTGTAGATGCATAATTTGTTATGCAATCGAGAAAATGGTTGCAGAATTCGTTATGCAATCGAGAAAATGGTTGCATAATTCGTTATGCGTCTGCAGAATGTGTTATGCATCTTTTTTGGTGGCTGCATAATGGTTATGTATCAAGTTTTCCAAAAAAATTCCTAAAATGATGATCACCTACGATTTTTTTGTGACAAACAAAAATTTGATATTCTTGTTTGTACTCGTTGCATAGCTCTCTTAAAAATATTTCCAACGATATAAAATTTGTAAAATTCCAAGGCGCGGATTTTTAGATATGTTATATCCAAGTTGCGTTGCCAATTATACTCCTGAAAAATTAGGTTGCATAACGAGTTATGCCTGAAAAAAATAGTATGCATAGAGAGTTATGTACTGATTCTTAATAATTTCAGATAATTTTAGGTGTCACAGTATCTAAAATTAATTGTGGGCCTGACAATGAGACTATTATTTATTTTGGGTCTCCCCCTAAGTTTCCCTTTTATAATTGGGATTTTTTTGCAAATTAGTTTAGAACGATTTTTTAGGGACCATCCTTTTTTTGAGGGGACCATTGTTTTATAAGGACATATACCCTATACTTATAAGGGGTGTCTTAAAGTGTAGACATTACTAATTTTCCCCTAACCCTAATTGAGATTATAACTAAACTAATAACTATCAAAATATAAATTTAACCTAATCTAATCTATTAACAAAAAAATCAAAATCAGTTTCACCCTGCCCTACCCTAGCCGCACAAACAGTTTTTTGTAGAGAAAAAAAATTCTTCTTCTTCGTTTCAAACTCGTCTTCATTGATTAATCGTCGATTCATAAAATTTTCATCGTCGATTATTCAATCAACTATATAAATGGTTCGTCGAAAGCAAACCAAAAGACTCACAGGAACAGGTCCACCATTAGGACATCTAGCTAATCAACCAAATGAAATTGAGGAAGAACTTGAACCGGAAGGTGAACAATTGATTCGGCGTAACAGTCACAAGAACAACCCCGAGTCTGCCATGGGACCGATTCGCAGGTATTTCTTGACAAACCTATTACTTTTAATTTGATTTTCATCGATTCAATTGATTAGAAATCATCAAAATAGGGTTCAAATGGAAGTTACAGTGTAGAGTTCGGTTAGAACGTGTTTTATTGTTGCCCTAGTTTCTTAACTGAACTCCGCTAAATGAAGAACACCAAGAACAGTTCGGTTCTATAGGATTTGAAACAAGGTTACCGAACTCATGAGTTCGGTTGTTTAGCAAAAATATATTGAGCTGCCATGTAACCGAACTCTTGCCATATTACCCAAAAAACAAAAAATTGCAATGTAACCGAACTGTTTTTTTTTTCCTATATGTTTAGTACCCATACAACCGAACGTTTTCTAATCTGTTCGGTTATTTCGTAAAAAAAATTGAAAATGTCATGTAACCGAACTCTAGCCATATTACCCAAAAATAATAAAATTTTCATATAACCGAACTGTTTTGTATTTCCCAAAATGTTTAGTACCCACATATACGAACTTTAGCAACTCTGTTCGGTTGTTTCGCATAAATTTTTAAAATTTCCATGTAACCGAACTTGACCCGTATTACAAAAAAAAGAATTTCCCATGTAACTGAACTGTTCTTTTTTTCCCTATATGTTTAGTACCCATACAACCGAACGTTTTCCAATCTGTTCGGTTATTTCGCAAAAAAAATTGAAAATGTCATGTAACCAAACTCTAGCCATATTACCCAAAAAAAATAAATTTTCCGTATAACCGAACTGTTTTGTATTTCCCAAAATGTTTAGTACCCACATAACCGAACTCTAGCAAATCTGTTCGGTTGTTTCGCATAAATATTTAAAATTTCCATGTAACCTAACTTGACCCGTATTACAAAAAAAAAAGAATTTCCCATGTAACCGAACTGTTCTTTTTTCCCCTATATGTTTAATATCTATACAACCGAACATTTTCCACCCTGTTCGGTTATTTCGCAAAAACTTTTGAAACTGTCATGTAACCGAACTCTACCCTTATTTGAAAAGAAAAACAAATTTTCTGTGTAACCGAACTTTACTGTTTTTCCCTATATGTTTAGTTCTTTTTAAACCGAACTCTGTCCAATATGTTCGGTTTGATCGCAAAAACCCATGATAAACCGAACTCTTGGCTAGTTACATATATATATGGAGTTCGGTTTTCTCGCAAAAATATTTGAGTAACCGAACTCTACCCTGGAACACGATATTTATTCTTGAGTTGGTTTTTTCCCGTGAATTATTCCTTATTTCTTTTGTTTTTTTGTTTAGTGGCATAGGTAAGAAATCCAAACAACTATTACCGGAAGAGTTGATAACTCCCCCACCTCGAGGGAATGTACATTGTGGTGCCGGTAAGCGTGGAACCAAATATTTTAAGAATGGAGTTGGGTCATTACCGGGTGTTGTCATCCAAGACGATGTCAATAGAGATAATGTTGACAATGTGATACAACAAGTTAATCAAGAAATATTGGAAGACATGTGTAATCAAGAACATGATCAAGGAGGAGAAGAGGAACCAGCTGAAGTGATGGGTGGAAATGAGGATGATGGGGATGACAATGAAGAAGATAATGAAGATGGAGATAAGGATGGAGACGATGAAGATGAAGAAGCATAGGACGACTTGGGTGAAAAGGAAGTTGAACAGGAACAAGTCAAGAAAAAACATAGACAGGCGGCTAAAAAACCTTGTACTAGATATGCATACATTCCTGATGAAGATTTGTGTTTGACACCAAAGAACCCAACTTATGGTACTCCAAGAGATGGAGGTGAGATCTTGTTTGGCTACAAAAACTCATGGGATGCTAAGATCTATTCGACAAAGGTATTGAATCTTAACCATGAAGATTTCTCAATGATTTTATTATATTTTGACATATATTTAGAAAATGGGTGTGATGAGGTCTGATTGGCGGTATATGATTGTGTACTTTGGAACGCGATACAACACGCGCACCAAAAATTTGATGTTGTCATTGTTACTGCATTTGCCGAGAGGGCTTATCCAGAGACGGATACCTTTCATCTACCGTTTGGCGAGATGGCAATAACTCCGGATGATTGTTTTAGAATCACATGCCTACCAATTACGGGAACAAGTGTTCGAGAAGGCTATGACCCCTCAATGAGTTATGAAAGTCTTGAAAAGTTGGTCGAAAGGTGTCTAGGATGGAGCTCTACCAAAGAACAATGTGAGTTTAGAAGAGCTGCAAAAGATCCTAACGAAGGTGATGAGCATAATCCGTTTAACAAAGACCGCACATACAAGAAGATGTTGAAAAAGATCAAGATGACAACCTTGTTTGATGAGTTTAGTGGTACGACAATGTTGGTTCTTCAAGGAAAGTTGGTGATGACCGAGGAGAAGATTAAGCACCATGTGACTGCTTATTTGTTATATCAACTAGGAACCATTTTCTTCCCCGACACTTCAGGTCACGTGGTAAATGCCCACTACCTCCAGCTATTGGACCCCATTGATGAGGTAAACAACTATTGTTGGGGAATTGCGGTTCTTTCGTTCATTCAAGCGGAGCTCAGAAAAGCATCAAGAATTAGGAGTGTTTTCTTTGGAGGGTTATACACCCTTGTCCAGGTACGCCGTTATAAACCCTTCTCATTCCGAAAAAATTGAACTTTGTTTTTCATAAGTGAATGAATGTGTATTGTTACTAATCATACTGCGAATGTATTATTCGTGGGTTCTTCTCATAGGTTTGGGTGTACGACCACTTCCCTAAACTGAAATTGTCTCATGCTCACAATCTTTGGCCTTATGGGAAGCCTACAGCTGGTAAATATGAATTTTTGAACTCATAGGACAATAATAAGGAAGAGAAGGTGTTGAAGTTGAGGGAGAAATTGGATGATTTAACGGTTGAAGATGTAATTTTTCATCCATACACCCTTAATGAAGATGAAGAATAAGAAGATGTTGATGTTATTGATTTCTCACCCGTCGCGGGTTACAATGGACCGTTCTTTTATCCTGGCGGTTTTACAATGTACAACCCTCGAAGAGTATTGAGACAATTTCGTTGCATCCAAATTGTCCCAGAAGCGGAAAAGTTCAACTTCAAGGTGATGAAGCGGATGAGCAATGAATAGATGAGTTATTTCTTCTTCCGGACCTACCTTCTTTTGAGCCGCGTAGCCTTTCTCTTGAGCCAAAAACAACAATTGTTGCATTACTTGTCTATCATTCCATTCATTCCTTTTAATTGTCTCAATTGCATTGTAAATGGTGGACAAAGATGATACGTTATCCGGGTCATATTCCTTTAATAAGCGAAGCACAACGGAAGGTGGAATACTCATTTTCCTATATCTAGCAATTTTTTCCATTTCTTGAGGAATGAGCCTTGCGGCCATTGCATGTCCTTCAGATCTTCCAGACGAGAGTGGTTATGACTACCTACCACCTTATCCATAGCTAGAAACCATTTATTCGTTAATTTTCTCTTGCTAAATACTAGCTTGAACGGGAATTTAATTTTCTTTGAGCATGTTGTGTTCTTCCTCGTCGTCTTTCCCTTATACTCATAGCCCTTCCTCTTGTGACTAACATCGGGATCTCCACTTCTCTCACAAACCATTTCAAATCGAGTTTGGATTTCTTTTCCATTCAAAACCAAGACACACTTGACTCTCTTAGCATGTTCTCTAGATCAATTCTTCGCATCAATAGGTAAGTTGAATTCCAACTCATTAGCATAGAGATGAGATGTATCTTCGAACAACATATTAACAGGAGAAGGTTGATCATCCATTGGTATAGGTTCGGCTTCCATGTACAAGAAATGTAACAACATCAATGGGAATTACATTCGAGTTCGGTTACTTGTAAAATTTATTGCAATAACCGAACTCTGGGTTCGGTTCTTAAAGCAAAGTTGACATGTAACCGAACAGATAACAAATAAAAAGTTCGGTTACTTCAGATAATTTTGTGTTTGTTAAGTTCGGTTTCTTATGCTGTTGTGTCGAGTTTGCGAAACAACCGAACTTAATACACTTACTATACTCTTATATTATGTAAAGTTCGGTTGTCTAGGTCGTAAAAATGCATCTATGCGAAACAACCGAACTTTGTACACTAAGTTCATTCTTATTTGTACTTAAGTTCGGTTAGTTATCGGTTAATTCGTTGCGAACCAACCGAACTTTGTACACTAAGTTATATCTATTTTTTACGTAAAGTTCGGTTTGTTAATTTGTTGCAAACCAACCGAACATAACATTGGAATCCTAGAAATTTCCATTAATGGAGAGTTCGGTAACCTTCGTGTTTGGACAAAGTAACCGAACAACACTTTTAGAATAGTTCGGTTACTTGCCTGTTTAGATAAAGTAACCGAACTACACTTCCAGATGAGTTCGGTTACCTGTTCTTCACATAGGAAAATCGAACAAGCCCAAATCCACTTGAAAATTTTACATTTTTAGGAAAATTTTGACCAATTCAACATACATTATCTAAGTTTGAGCATACCTGGACACTGAAATACTCTTCCTCCGGTTGTGGTTGATAAAATCCATCATATTCATCTTGAGATTGAGTTTGGGGAAGAATAGAATCACCATCTAAGAAATAACTCATATCCGGATCATTGTGAAGATTAACAAATACTCTAGGAGAGGATGGAGATGAAGAATCAGATGAGTTTTCATCACTTGAATACCCAAAGTTAGTGAATTGGAAGAAAAAAAATTATTTTCCATGTTTTTCTCCTTCATCTTCTCTAACTTTACTCTCTCAACAATTCTATTCATCTAATAAAAAACCCATCTTTTAATTTAATCTCACTAATTATTTTTAACTAAATCATTTCAGTAATCATAACATAAAATTAATTATAAGGGTGGTTTAGGTATTAATATAAATATTAGATATGGGGTGATCTAGATTTTCTTCTAATGTCTTTACCCAAAATAAAATCATGGTCCCCAAAAAAAAGGATGGTCCCCAAAAAATCGTTCTTAGTTTATCTGTCCATTAGGAAAGAAGCCCAGAAATAACTTTTCCCAAACATATAAAAATTGGAAAGCAGACCAGCTCGACTCAAAAGCGAACTAGCTAGGCTGTTTTAGCACTTTCCAAAATTTGATACTTGGAACTGCTTAAGAGTTCTCAGGGATTAAGCAAAATTTCCGCTATATGCCGTTTGAATCATGATGGCTGGGATGCAAAATTTTCGAGCTCAATTTCATATAAAGAAATTACGAACAAACAAGAAAGATTAACGTCCAAGACACATTGGTTAAGACAATCGTGATTATACATTGAATAACCACCCCTGCACAAACTAAATTCCAGATATACAACTTCTTGGATTCTTCGGATTAGGTAGAAAGTGTAATTGCCTGACTTGGTGGAGTAACAAAGAGTGAATGGGGTTATCAATTGCCAATCAGTCAGTCAGTCAGTCCTTGACATCAGCAACACCTTCTGCGGATATGTGAAACCATGCTTCAGCTTCTGCTAAACATGGAGAGCTGATTATTTTAGAGATACGCTCCTCGCCCTCCCTTTACGCAGTGGTAGTCTGACATATAATTTTTGTTACCGTCTGTATAGTATTATTAATCGGAAAAAATGCAGTTGAAAGGTATAGAGACCCATCATAAAGAACAAACCTTGTTGTAGAAGCATGAGCCATCATGTTTAATTTGTGTCCCAGCAAACATAGCAGAACCATCAACTTGCGCAACAGCTTGGTTGGTAGTAACTACAGCATTACCGACCTACAACAACAACAGAGCAGCAACCCCCAACAATAACTGTTAAGAGAAGATCTCTCAGATACTAAACAGAGCAGTCCCCTGTAACAGAAGGATAGATTTCTATGAGGAGTTGCAGTTATGGGTTCTACCTCAACAGCCAACTTCTGCAGGCTCCTTAAAAACTTCGCAAGATGCATTTTCTCCCTTCCAGAGAAATCTGTCCTACAAAGAGCACAATCCACAATTACAAGGGCAAACCTGTGACCCACAAAAAATCTGTCAAGACATTGCATAAGTCATTCATTTCAAGAGCGAATTTAGGAGAAGGCCGTGCAGAATTTCTTCTTCTGAAAGGTAAACCAAATCAACGAAAACCCCAAAATAACCTTATTGGGATGTGAAAACTGAGGGCTGACTCGTGCAACTCCTCTGAGATTGACTATCATTGATGACGAAAAATATACTCTTGGCACTACAACAGCCTGCCCTGTCTTGTTATTTCAACAAATCAACATATTCTCTAAAAAAGGAGGAAAAAAACAAATTTTCTCAAGGGCTCAGAGGGAGACAAGGATATATGCCATTCTGAGCTTGACTTAACGAATTATGCACAGGTTACCACCTTCAGTGGCTCATACTGTATATTCAATCATGAGAAGTTCCTCCAACATGCAAGCTATCCAGACCTGACTGGGAATCGTAGTTGGAGGGGACCACTGAATTGGGACCATAAGGAAATACGTCGAAATAGCTCTTCTGAACCGCTTCTTGTATTGCTTTGGCGAGACTACAGTGGGAAGGACTCATTTTTCGAACCTCCTAAAAAAACCTGAAGCACTTGACCCATGTTTCAAGGTGCTTGTCCAAAGTGTACTTCCTTGTAAAATCTATGATGCCATGGACACGCTCTTCTCCTCGTCCACACCCACCAGTAACGAGTAATCCATCACATCAATTGACTGCCACAAAAATATAGTCAGAGTTCATATCATCATCGGTATCATTAATTTCATTACTGAACTGGCTGTTAGTTGATAGGCTTACTGTAAGAAAGGGGGTATCATTCCAGACAGCTCTTCCACGCGCTTTTTTTCCAAGAAAAATCGGAGAAGTTGGCATCACTTCAATCAGGTTCTGATCCGGATGAACCTTATTGCTCCCACTTGCATCTGGATTATACCATAACCTGGACGATCCTTTCAGGTTATATAGACGATCCTTTCAGGTTATATAGCCTTGTAACGTTGCGTTTGAACAAAAGCTTCTCCACAACCAAACCATCCACTTTCTGTTCCTTCCCTCCTTCAAGATGCTTTGATGTAACCTTCCGAGAAACAAGAGATGAAGTTCAATAACTCATAAATAGTAATATGAAGTGATGGAGATACTATCTATAGCCAGAATTTGTATAACAAAAAAAAAAAAGAAATAGCAAAATTGTCAGTTTCGAAAGACATTGTTATTTCAATGCAGGATAAATATGAAGTGTTAACATTTGCTATTAGCTCAAAGGTTTTGCACATTCAACAGAGTCATCAGACTTACGAAAATCGTTTGGATAGTTAACGCTCATGACCAAAGAATAGGATGAGTACAGGATGGTTGAGATCACTCGATTGATTAATTTGAGCTAAGACTAAGAATGTTCCAATTGTTGAGATGCTATAGTGTAGAGTGTAAGAATTTCTCAGCTTCAAATACTGAATTCAAGTCTTAAATTGGCACATTTGTACCAAAATAGGAAGAATAAATCTAGACCCTCCCTGGCGTTCCAATTCATAAAAATGAGACATTACAATCATTGAGAGGCGAAGCTAACATTTTAAGGAAGCATCATCCTAGATGAGTTATGTTCAACTTATGGGTTATATTGAAGTTTACATGACACTAACAGTACTCCGATGAAATTAAGAGTTACAGAACTTACCTTTAAAGAACACAAGTAGCAATTTCTATCATCCCTGCCCACAACTCCCCGGTGCTAAGCCTGATGAAAATTACGGTTCAATTTGTGGCCAACTAAAGACAGCCCTGATCAAAATCATAGCTTAAAATTAGAAGTAGTAAAAAGAAACAGAATTTAGAAACTATGAATTAAACCGACTTAAGCGAACTTCTAAATCTAAACTCCGAACGCGTAATGATATTATAAAAGCGTCTCTTAAACGGGATTAAGCAAACCACGAGCTTTCCAAAACAACAAAAACAAGAAATTAGTAGAAATTGGGAATTCAACTTCACAGGTTATAAATCGGAAACCCTAGCGAAGAAAAATCATCATCTGAATGTAAATGTGGGAATTCCTCATCAATCATCATCTCTGTTACCGAAAGAAACCATTGGATTTTTCAGATCTTTGTGTAGAATATTAAGGTTTCTTGATTCGTTTTCTTCCCCATCGTCATCATCTTCAATCATGATTTCTACTGCAACATGTTCGTCGATGCCTACAATCTCAGTGCAAAGAAAGGTGATTTCTTCTTCTACTTCTTCATATTCTTTGCCCAGAGTCATATATCTTCCTGCATCTCCATCGCCGTCATCTTTAATTGGTTCAACAACATCATCTTCGCTGCTTTCTGCCAATTCGTTACAGATTGCATTGATATCATCTACCGTATCATCTTTTTTCTGTTCGCCCCAAATTTCATCATCAAAATCATATCCATATGATTCATATTTGTCCTGCGACTACACTAAAATTTTCAGAGTTCCCACGTGTCGTGGAAGTTAACGAACATTGAGTTATCTGTTCCTGGGTCCACGATCCGATCCAATCAGAGCTTTAACTGGATCAGTGCCGCTACACGGCAAGAGATACAACGGCTCCAGGTACGCATTCAAGAGCTTTCCGTTTCTTACCAAGCCACCATTCTGGTTACCACCACCATCTCACGAGTTGAACTCTGAAAACGTGAAATTCATCATTAGAGGTCGATCGGCTAAGAAAGGTTGGTATAGATTGACAGCCGATTCTAGTCTAAAACGTGAAGAAGTTACTCTCAAACTTATAAGGGCCGGTGGAGGATTCCTAATCCGGGATTCAGAGATGAATCCGGTTTGTACCGGAGAAATCATGTTTTCAAAAGATTTGGATTATGATATAAGGGCATATGAAATGTTGATAATAGCGTCTGCTCTGGAAACAATTGGGAGTGCATGGTTCCCGCTTGAGATTTCTTCCCTTTGTTATCGGTATTTTGAGAAGTGACACATTGTGGCATCTCAGGCACGATCTGAAGTCGCTTTACAAAACCAATCTTTGCAGCGAGAAATTGTTATGGATCTATCAGAAGATCATGCTGACAATTGAAGCTCAGCTCATTGTTTCACATGGAAACGAATCTGGTGAGAGGTGGGGCTGGAAGGATATTAGTTTCTCTTCTATGCCTATGGAAGCTAATTATGGGGCCGACTACCTGGCAAATACTGTCCAGGTAGCTGGAGATTCAGTCATAACAGTTCCTAGGCCAGGCTATCAGTGAATTCAACATCAGAAACTCCATGTGCTACTACAAGAGATACTGGAGAGAGACTGTTACGAAGGATTCGTACACTTACCAGCGAAGGGAAGGAAGAGTCGTAGTGATCTGAAGATGTTATCTGTGATTGCACGAAATTTCAAGGCAACAGGAAGCGTTGCTTTTGATGTGGTTCTGTCCATTACTTACTTCTTATTATAGCATCATCCTACACATCTTAGTGCTACTCTGGGCTAATTACATGACTACTGCTAACAAATGTTTTTTTTTTGTTTTCCTATTTATTAAATTTCTGAAGTATATCCATTTCCACCATCAGTTTAGGGTCTTGTACTGTACTGTACTATGTACCAGTTTTACTGTATGCTCTTAACAGCTAATGAACTTTCTTTCTTGTCAATAGTAACAAAAAAAAATATCAACTTTCTTATCTACCAGTTAAATGTTTACGCTCAACAGCTTTATGTATACCAGTTTACGTCACAGGACACCTTCATGTTGTCAAGTTCAGCAATGCTAGGGATAGACTTGAAGAGACCAAGGAAGCAGGCGACCCGAATCACACTTCCATTTGCACATTCTGAGGAGAAAAACCTGTGTGTTTTTACAGAAAGTAAACGAGAAGGATATACAGTTATATATTCAAAGTGATATCATTAGCGGAACATCTAGATGACAGTGAAACATCAACACTAACCGGGTGGTAATATTGAGCTTTACGTAGTTCATCCCAGACCACCACGACTTCTTTAAGGCATCCCAATATGTTTCCATATTAGAGCCTTCCTGGAATGCCCCTAAAGAGATTCTGCAGCCAACATTCCTATAGAAGTTCCCTAGTTGAATAAAATGCTGTCAGTTCACTTTTAATCACATAAAACATGTTGACGTATCATCATCATTAATATCATTGAACTTAATAAGCTGTTAGTTGATAGGCTTACCGCAGGAAAGGAAGTATCTTTCCAGACAGCTCTCTCAAGCAATCTCTTTGCTTTGTTTCCAAGAAAAATCGGAGAAGCTGGCATTGCTTCAATCAAGTTCTGATCCAGAAGAAGCTTGTTTTTCCCACTTGCATCGGGATTATACATTGACCTGGACGATCCTTTCAGGTCATAAAGCCTTGTAACATTGCGTTCGAACAAAAGGTTCTCCATAACCAGAACGTCCATTCTCTGTTCCTTCCCTCCTTTAAGATGCTTTGTTGTAACCTTCCAAGAAACAAGAAATAAAGTTCAACAACTCCACAAAAATAGTAATACGAACTGATGAAGATACTATGTATACGCTGAATTTGTATAACAATAAAAGAAGTAGCAATCGAGATTCAACATCAATATTATCAGTTCGGAAGGACATTGTTATTTTAACGCAAACGAAAGATAAAGTTTGGCATTAGCTATTAGCTCAAAAGTTTTGCAATTTCAACCAGGTCTTGGCTACATTGTACCATCACACTTACAAAAGTAGTTTGGATAGTTAACACCCATGACCAGAGAATAGGATGCGTACAGCCGTACAGTATGGTTGAGATCACTTGATTGATTAATTTGACCTAAGAGTGTCCAAATGGTTGAGATGATGTACAGTAATTCTAAAGCATGATTTGCAAATCATCAACATAACATGTAAGTTTTTCTCAGCTTGGTGTCAAAAAACAAAAAAAAAAGAACTTTAAGTTTGTAGTAAAGGATGTTGAATTTGAAAAAACAATGAACGTACCTGATAGACCCCCAGATCTTCGCCAGGCAAGTTGGGCTTCTTGTGCCGTTTGATTCAGATAGATACTTAAAATACTCTGGTGCAAGCTTGATAAATGACTCTAATTCTGTCTTGGTTAGCCCTTTGATGATAAACCGATCATCCAATGATTTAGCAAAATAGGCGTTGCTCTTACCACCCTGAGCATTCCAATCACTACAACGACTAAGGGACCTTAAGAAATCTAGCTCAGATGGGCAACATGCCCTCCTTAAGGCTTCAAACCCCTTTGCAAAGTAACAAGTCACAGCATACTTCACCCTCCCAAGTGGACCATCGTCACTGAATGTCACTCTAACATGCGAGGCCTTTGTATACACGAGTGGATCTGAAATCATAGAGCTCCGAGAACCAGACATGGATAAAATGGTTCTGCACATACAAGAAGTGCCGGCAGATTCATTGCTCAAAGGCGAAACAGATACAGAGAGGTTAAAGTTGGAAAAGTGTTTAGAAGACGAGGTTTTCACCAGTCCATGCTGCATCGAGGTTCGCTACAATCAAAACTGACCCTCCGATATTTCCCTCCACACATGTATCTTAGTTTCTAAAGGTTCAGCTGGGGCATTCATCACATTTAAACTTAAGCTTGAAAAAAGATGTGGCCCTGTGGTGTTATGATTTGGTAAGGGAGCCACCTGCTCACCACTTCCTTCCAGATTGGAATTTTTATCACATCTTGCTTGGAGTCAAAACTGGGAGTCTTCACCACCTTGCTTGGAAGCTGAGTTTTTGGATACAACTACAGAGTCCTCCGTACATTTTTGTATAGAGCTGTTGACCGCCTCCTGGAGGCTGCTGCTATCTGGTTTTGCTGCACGTATCAGTCGGTGGTCCCACACATATGAACGGCTCGCAATCAATTAATTTCAAGTAATGCCCGATATAGAACTTTCTGGAGAGATTCCTGTGTCATTGTCAGAACAGAATGTTCAGTGAATGAAAAGAAAAGATAGGAAACAGAAGATTTGCGGTCTAAATAATTCCATGTCAGATCAGGCCAGAAAATATACAGTGGGAAACGAGAGAAAGGTCACATTTCTTCCATGATTAGCAATTTATCACTTTTACTTCAGCCAGAAATCAAACTCCTACATGACCTGAGTAGTTAGAAAAACTATCGTACCTCAAATTCTACCTTCTCCTTCTGAAGCAACTATTCGAGATCTCCAATGTGACGTCTTGACTCTGCCACTTTTACTGATAAGGTGCCTATTCTTTTTATTGCAATCTTCCGGAGCGCATTAAGTATTTCAGTAAATAGAAGTCATGCCCTGTCAACCACCTGTCACAGACAGCAATCAGAGAGTACCTACTTCAGTAACGACAACTTTAAGTATACGTGTGGAACCTCAGTTCGTAATAACTGTACCTGATTGACCTCGTTCTGTAACCATTCTGGATTTCTGTAACCCCGAATAGATTCAGATATTACTACTCTACGAATTGCTAGTGGGAACCCATTGGTAGGAGAAACTCCGCAAACTTATCGTGAGGCTGCCCTGTCGATGAGTATAAGAATGAAGATGTGCTTCTGAAGGCATCTCACAGGAACTGCAGTGGTAACTCTTAACAAAAAAAAACAAAGTCTTTAATCAGTCTCCAGTCATGAAGTTGGAGACGCAAGAAGAAGTAAAACAAAATACCAAAAGCCGATATTGAGAAGATTACCTGAGCAAATAAATCGTCTCTTGCAAACCTCCTCAAGGGCTTGTCAAAGCTGCCATAGTATGTGATACGTAAGAGATGAGCCCATTTAAAAACGATCCCTTTCCACACACTCCGGATTGATAACCAAACCAAGATGCTTTGATGGTCCGAAGGGGACGGAGGAAAATCTTCTTTGAAAGATCCTGGCTTGTCAAGGTGATTACGGTCTTGCTGAAAAGATGTTGATTTAAATGTGGCGGTTTCATTTATATGGGATCACTAGCTTCTTTTCCCCCCAGCAGCTCAGCATTCTTAGCAAGAGGAATACCACCCATTCCTTGGAAGATATTTGGTCTCCATAGAATCTCGAAATTTTGTTTTCTGTTTCACCTCATATGGTCAATATGGCGGCTCGTTTCGCAATATTCCAGAGACATAATTCGTCTGAGTAGGTAACAATGAAGAAGAAGAAGAGAGATATACCATTAAGCTGGAGGTTACCTCTGTGTATAGAGAAGTGGGGAACTTAGACAAACCGGATGATTGGGGAAAAAAGAAAAAGCTTCTTTTGCAGGGAGCGGCTTCGGAGGTTATCTCGGATATTGTGAAAAAAAGTGTATCCTGTCAGATTGTGAATCAGTATTCGAAGAGATCCCTGAGGTTTGGATGTGGTACAAACCGCGAACGCAGCTATAGTAGATATTGACTTACCAAGACTGGAAGCTTTATCGGGCAATGCAATAGTTAGGGGAGACTTCAATGGAGGTTCTGGAAGAGAGGCACCTTCATCAGCAAGAAAAGAAATCTCCAATGCCAAGTGATACGCTGCAGAGACCCAAACTGGAGAACGTGTTTAACTTTTTTCAGCTCATCGCCATGATGCCTTTTAGAAAGATCTGAAAATAAAATGTCCACTCGAATCATACATGATTTTCAGTGAATAGAAGCTAACATTAAGAAATTCAAAAATCATCATTCTAGAGGCATGAATGGGGAAACTGATGCACACGTCAAAGAAAATTTTCTGCTCCATATTGGGTTTATTTCAACAGTGAAAAAAAAAATTCTAACATTATCCTGATCAAAGGTATAGGCATTTTAGATGTGTTATGCTCAAGTTATGGATTCCATTGAAGTTTACAAGACCCAGACAATATTCCGATAAATTAAGAAAACTGAACTGTAATAAGTTACAGAACTTATAGTATAACCCAATGGCTCGGGGCACCCTTCAAAGAACATAAGCATCTTCGCCAATTTCTCTCCTCCCTGCCCAGAATTCCCATCCCATGTGCTTCAAGGGACTTCTCCACATGGAATGCATCACAATAACCCGGCTTTTGAGATGAAAGATGATCAACTATTTGTGGACCTGTGCAGCGGGCTATATGCTCTAACAGAGGCCTCTTGATATTGACAACAAGAAATATGCTCTACCAATAAGACATTAGTATGATAAGCAACTATCTTTTCTACTGCCATCTTCAAATAATCCGTTTCCTATGTAAAAAAAGTGAGAAAATAAGAAAAAAAATTCAAGGAAACAAAAGAAGAAAAGAAAATACCAGTCCATATCCACAAAATATGGATCTAATCATAACCAAACTCCAACACAGGTACCAAGTGTTAGACACAATATCTGCAGATACTGAATACATGCCCATATGACCAATCCATAAATTGTTTTGTTTGATTTTACTTTTATCCAGAAGATCATCTGGATTATATTAAGATCAAACAACATAAAAACTAACTAAAAAAAAGGATATCTAATAATAAAAAAAATCACTTTAGAAGGTGATCTTTCTATTATTCCCTATAAGTTAAACTGATGAATGATAGCAAAATGTAAACGGTAACAACCTGCTGCAATAGCATAAAAAATTTGATAAATGATTAGACACTCGTTGATATTCATGAGCTCTGCCAAGGATAAGAAAGCGGGGCTTCTCAAGGTTGGAAACATTTTTCTTACAAACAACTCCTTTAACAACAAGACATGCAACTCACTGTGTGGGGAGCAAAAAAAGGGCAAATCAAGGGGATTTCTTATGATAACATCCACAACCTTTAGGAGCTATTGGCCTTAAAACACAATTCTATGGAGATCCTAGGATAAATGTTTGTAATTTGAGCTAAGGTTATATTCATATACTTTACCATTTCATCTAACAATCATGGAGACATTTTAGAATCAATGTCTAAATGTGAATTTACTACATGTGTCTGAAATTTTAAATCTCATTTACTTAAAAATGTTAAATCTCAAACTAATCGTTGTTTCTTTCAGTAGTTACCAAATTCTACCAGAATCATCTCACAATCCAAAATCAAATTTCACATCAAAGAAAAAAAAAAATCAAAAATAACCACAAATCAAATTCAATACCTGGTTTGAAGAAAAACTGCCAAACCAAAAATCAACACACGATCTATGTCCAGTCAAATGATCTGTGCTTGTCTTCGTAGATCTTCTTCAATATCATCATCTTTATTTACTGATCAATTTTCATTTCATTTGGCTATCATTGATTTACAAGCATATTTCTCCTGCAGCTGCTTTTTGTGATTAGATAGGCGTACGTTGAGATCGAAAATCCTCCTGGGGTATTGATTTGGAGTATGTATGCCATTTCAGACGGCGGTGGTGGTGGCGGCGGAGGTGGGAAAAAATTTTGAGGGAGAGGAAGAGAAGAGGATAAGTAAGGGTGGGGAAAGAGAGTAAAGTAGCCGTAGATGGAAACGATGGAAGATGAACTTCTAAAATTACTCAGTTACCCCTTACAAGGCAGCACTTTATTCTCGGTGTCCTGCTGAGTGCTGACCTTTTGAGGGGTGTGGGTGCCTAGTTAGCAAATGGCCGAATTGAACGCGAATTTGTCGCGAACTTTTACGTAGCAAACGTTAGCGACTTATTCGGCCGTTCAATTCGTGCGTTTTCCTGATCATCCCGGGTTATTCGCGTTTGTGATGTACCGAATAAGAATCGGACGTCTCAATTCCGCTCATTAATCACCTGACCAAGTTACTATTGGGCCTATTTAATAGCATTTTCAGAGGCCCAACTTACGGTTCCCCATTTTCTTCAAAAAATCAGGGGTGTGCAGCGGACGGACGGATACGGATTAGGAGTCACCCGCGTCCAATCCGCAGCGGACGGACGGATACGGATTAGGGGTCACCCGCGTCCAATCCGTCAAAGTTGTGGATTTGGAAAATCCAACTGTGTCCGGCCTAATCACCCGCAAATTTGACGTCCGCGGATCAGCGGATGATATGGATCGGATGCAGATTAACCGCGGATTTAGTAAAAGAAAAAAAAATAGCTACCAGAATTCGTGTTCTATGACCAATTCCTCGTTTGCAATTGGTTTACCACATTATGGTCACTTATTTGATGGCAACTCATCTCTTCCAACACCATAACAGGTCCCTTCTCTTTCACTCTTTGTTTCATCAGTAATACTATTTGATAGTTTGATTGGATGTTTATTGTTTCAATTTGCTGGAGTGCATGTGTTTGATTATCACTGAATTTATTACGATCTACACAGAGGTACATACAGTGGCGGAGCCATACTTTCCAACTTGGGGGACAAATATATAAAGGAGAAGATAGCACTAATGGCGGTCGGAGGTCGCCCGAAACTTTTTGAGTCTTTTGCGATAAAAAGAATAGAACTTGTCTCAAGACTCCACAAAATATAATCAATACTTCATAGAACCTTATAGTATGTAAGCCTAGTGCTAGAATTTTTTATAAGAAACTTTGAAATGTACGTAAATAGTTACACAAATGAAGCATATTATAGTAACTTTGTAAAATCCAGGGGGACAATTATGAAAAGCTTAAAATAGTCACATTGTAAATTCTAAGGAGGACAACTGTCCTCCCTAGCCCTCACTCAGCTCCACCCCTGGGTAGTTTTCCTCCCTAGTCCTCACTCAGCTCTGCCCCTGGTATATAGACAAAGATGACATCCACTTGTCAGATATTATTATCAACTCGTTGAATTTTTTTCTTTTATTTATGAAATCTTTTCGTCAGGCCTAAAAGCATCTCCAATGCTAGTGTCGTAGAATCTTACCTGATATTTGGTATAAACAGGCTAGAAAGAAGGGGAAAAACACTGGTATAAATTGCAAAATTTTCGCGGTTTTTTTTTTTGTTTTTTTTTTTTGGTTTATATGTCGTATAAATGAATTGAAAATAAAACTTTGGCAAATATGCATCTTCGTTGGTAAGGACTAAGGCCTATTCCTATGGGTATGCCAAAAAAAACTTGTTTGGCATACTGGATGGCATGGCAAACCAGTTGTGTTATTATGGGAAAACCTATAAGCGATAGACATTCTAGCGAGCGATATTAACAATAACGCCAGCGATAAAGTCTTTATCCCCGGCGTTTAAGTCTATATCGCCAGCGATTTTGATTCTTGCGCCAACAGCTAGTTCTTTATCGCTATAAATATGCAACTTTCAAACTCAAAACTTACCCCAAATTTTTTTACAAAAAAAAAATTCTCTTTTACTCAATCTTTCTCTATTTCTCAATCTAATTTATTTCTTCTATTTTCTCCAAATGGCACAATTAACCAAACTTGATTCTGCAACACAACTTGATTTTTCTGGAGTAGTGCTTGAAGTTGTCGTTGAGAAGATATGTGATATGTTTAAAGAAATAAGTAAGAAGCAAAGAAGTCTCCAAGTTTTGGATATCAACCAAGTCAAAACCACAACTAAGAAAAGGCAAAGAAAGGTTAAAGGCAAGGAAAATCAAGGCAAAACTAATTTGAAGCCAAAGAAGAAGATAAACAAAGGAGACTCCGTTCATGAGCGCATTGATTGGAAATTTGGTGAAATGAAGAAGATTAACAAGATGAAGAACATTGTCCCAAATTTTTATTTTTAAAGTTTATATTTCAAAATATTATTATCTAATTTTATATCTTGTAAAAAATGACTATCTAATGATTATATTGAAATTTAATGAATTTGAGAATTTAAGATTAATTCTATTCTTAACCTAATCTTATATTTTAATTAGAGATACATTTAAACAGATATTAAAACCTAATACTTAGACAATTTTCAAATTAGAACATAAGAACTTAAACTAATACTTAGACAACTTAAATATTAAAACTTAATATTAAGTGGAAAATCGAGAAATGTATTACATAAATATTGGACAATATTTTAAAATGTTGAAACAATTTTCAAATCGGAAATCTTTTTTCGTGGATGCGACGATATTCTGCACGACACCTACGTCGAAGTTCCATCATAGTTTTACCATCCACACGACACCTTTGTTGAAATTCTATCATAGATCTCCCATTCCTCAAATTTGGACCTTCTTGATGGAGTAAAGCAACAAATCTACTAACTTCCTTATTGATTGTACTGAAGTGTTGATTCAATTCTGAAACATCATGATTGTTGAGATTCATTGTTTCTTCTTGAAATTTTCCAAAAATCATTTGCCATAATGTTTATGATGTAAGGCATTTCCTAATGCAGTATCCTCAATAGAAGAAACATAATTCCTGCAAATACATCCATCTTCTGCAACAGTGAATTTTGGTTTCCGCCTTATCTGACTTCTCATATTTTGACTTCTCATATTTTGATTTCTAAATCTAATTTGACTTCTCCAAATTTCATTATCCACATAGGCACGATCAACAACTCTTCGATTTGCGACAGCATTATGTTTTGCTACGAACTCAGCAGTGCTCATATTGTCATCCATACTCTTTGAGGAATTGGAATAGTGATGAAAAGAATTGTAGATTGAGAAGAAATTCTGGTGTGAGTTGAAATGAGATTGAAATTAGGTGAAAAAAATTATATATTAAGAAATTCTAAAGATATTTAGAAATTCTGGTGTGAATTGAAAGGAGATTGAAATTAGATATTTATAGGAGGGAAATACTAATCGTTGGATGAAGATCTGATAAGCAATGATCTAAGAGACGAGCGACAGATTGACTAGCGTCATCGATTTAATGACTAGCGAGCGATGGCTTGACCACCGAGTTATGGACACTCTATCGCTCGGTAGAAACTCTGTCGTATATGCCTATATGTTATTCCACACATATTGGCATATGAGTTTGACAATTCGGCATGCCCATAATGGATGCATATATGTCAAAAACCAGTATTTGGCATATGCATAGGAATAGGCCTAAGGATGTATTTCCAAAACAATTTGTGCAGATCAGAGTCATGAAGGAATTACAAATACAACTTCTACTTAGCCTTCTATTCAAAATGTTTTATTAATAACTCCCAGATATAGGATGCTAGCATCGTGGAGTACTATGTTTTCAAAAAGGAAAAATAATTGTCTATCGTCATTAATTGGTATTTTCTTGTTTTTCATTAATGGCAGTGATGGGGATATCTACAACAGTGGAAAGAATCACAAAGACTTCATTTGAATTCCTTATTTATATACTCGGTAGGTATCACTGTTATTATTTTAGTTACTTATTTAAAGAAGAGAAAAGATCTGGGTTTTCAGTCTTCCGAAAATCGCCTCTTATTATTGTTATATTATCATCTTAGTTACTCCCTCCATCCCACTATTAAGTGATCTACTTTATGTGTTATTAAGTAGATCACTTAATAGTAGGACGTAGAGAGTATTTTTATTATAATTATTATTATTACTACAGAAAAACCTTTATATAAGAATACTTTATAAAAAATTAAATTCTACTATATGTATAAAAATTTACAATTTCAACTTACGAATATTCGTAAGGCCATTTTTCATTAATATTGTTGTTGTTTTTCGGAGTCAACTATATTGATTTGTTTTTTTTGCCAATAATAGTGAGAAGTCATTGTGGATTGAGGTCCCTCTTCTACGATTCTGAAAGGTATTGTTATCATGGGTAACACTTTTTTCTTTTCTTTTTTTAAAATCCTAGTTCATTGGAAGATAAACTTCTATACGTCGAACGTTAGAAGTTCGAGTTCCCCCATTGACCGTCTTTGAAAGAAACGAGATGCCTAACTTTGGACGGTAGGAAGCAGTAGCAAATACTAGTCGCCACAAATAGTATTCCCAAGTTTCTCAATATTATTTAAAGTGAAACCTTGTTCATGTAGTATGTCTTTGGTTCGCATGAAATTAAGCGCCTACTATTGAATTTAAATAAATAAATAAACTGACTTTCTCATAAGATCTCCATAACCTCAATTTATTCTTATCTTAGTATTTAGAATCACTATGATGTTGATCAAGCTAATACTAATTCGACTTAAAACCTTCTGATTTGTAGTTGGACAAAGGGCCGGGGCAAGGAAGAAAAGAGAATGAGGGTGTTTCATTAGTCACTTTAACTTTCTAATGACGTTTTATATTTCTGTATTTTACTTTCATGGTTATGAAATGATTTATTCTAATTCCATGGTTATGATTAACAAATTAATTCTTTTAAAATGCTTATCGGATTACTTTTACCCTGTGAAATATTCTTGTTCTCTTTTTCTCTCTTTTCCTCCTTTCTTTCCCTGCCAGGTCGCCGTATACATCCGGTATTCTTTCCGGATGAGTACGCCGACACCCCATTTTAATGTACTGGGTCGTTTAGAAGTATTTGGAACACCCTTTATCTAAATGTTTTTCTTAATTGTCAAAATATCTTTTTAATTTTATTGTTATTAATAATTAAATTAGTTAAGATAATAGATTATGTTAGTAAGATTAGATTATATATTTGATTTAGTATTAGTGTAAGCAGAGCCGGGCCTGAAGGTGTGCAGGGTGTGCGACCGCACAGGGCCCAGCTCTGTCGAGGGCCTTTTCCTCCCTAAGCCCAACTGTTTATTCCCACGAAACAAAAAAGAAATCTTGTTTGTCTTCAAAGAAATTCGAACTCCTTAACTAAAAGTCTAAAACTAATAATCCAAGTAGTGTTGGTTAATGCATTATCCACCGAGCCAGTCTATTCATTGTTTTTTATTCTAGACGCGCTTCGTATTTATGATATTATTACTACCTCCCAAGACCATATATATAATACATGCGGCGATATTATTGAATTTTTCTTGCGTATTCTTACTCCTGCAGGTGTATCTCAACAAATTAAAGGTTTCAATCGATTTTTTTTTTTTAAATACACGTTAATAAACCAGTTAAGTGTAAAAAAAATCTAGCGATTTCATCCATGAAAAAAATATTAACATTTTTTTTTTTACAATTGTTACAAAATATTCGACACTATAAAAGGCCCTACAAAAAAAATTCGCACAGGGCCTTTCTAGACACAGGACCGACTCTGAGTTGTAAGAGAATTAATGTTAAAGATCATTTGAATGAGAAGAATGGAGAAGAATAGTTTTTGGAAGATTTCTTTTTCAAAAACTAGGTTTTGAGATTCTTGTATTGAAAATGAGTGATTAGAAACTCAATTTGAGGAATGCAAATTTTCATAACGATTTGGTAATGAGTGACTTGTTGAAATGAAAACTTTTAAAGGGTAGGTCAGCAAAGAAGTTGAATTTTTCTAAAGGAGAAGTAAAGTTATGATGACGTTGATATCGAGTAAAGTTTTGATGAGGTGGATGTTGAGGCTTATTTGAACCACACCCACTTTTACCAAAATGTTGGGGACGATTACCACCCAGAAGACTGACCAAAGTATTGAGAACAATTACCACCGGATCTAGGAGATGAACCAAAATGTTAACTTTTGTTACCACCAGAGCTACCAACACCTGAAAAATTTCGAAAGGGAGGAGAATTCTTCTTTGTGTAAAATGCAGATAGAGCATTTTTGAAGTCAAGAACAACAAAGGAATCACGAGACTTACTCTGTAACCACTGTTCTTGATGAATTAATTTAGATCATATAGCTCATTAGACTACTAAGGAGTCTCACGATGTTGATCAGTAACAACAAAGTGATCAAACTTTAAAACATGTAACATAATATCATCATCAGAAACTCGATCATTTATAATTACTAAATTATCAACAGTCTCCTTTATAGTACTCAAGAACTCTAAAATAGAGGAATTACCTTGTTTGATCGAGTAGAGTTGACGACGGAGAAGAGATTTACAAGATATAAATTGATCATAAAACTCCATTCTCAGATAATCATACATCACTTTCAAAGAAGTCAATCCAAGAGTACTGGAAGAAATACATCTGGTAAAAGTGGCATTAAGACATGAGAAAACAATAACACCCATCGAGATCCATAAAAGGTACTCCGAATTCGGAAACATAACAACAATCTCACAAATCATGCATGACAAGCATAAGATCCTGTTGGAAAAAATGGGTCAAAAAATAGAGGATGAAAAATAAATAGAAGAATCGTGTACCCCTGGATTCAAGGCTATTTAGATTCTTTTAGACAATAAAACGAATCTCGATCTAAGCCAATAACAGACAAAGAAGCATACTCAGCAAGTGATGAACTGGTTACGATACCATGAAATCAAAAACAATTGATATAGAATTTGTAAGGCTAGTATTCTTAGTTATGAGTCGTCATTTTACTTCTATACCCGCGAGTATCCCGTGTCCCCCACGGAAATCTTAGCGAACATAGTGTAACAAATTCCTGACACAGCCGCTAACGTGGCAGCAGATATGCCAGGGATGCCATTAAGTCTGCTTGATCATCAAAGGTGAGCAAATATCCCTCCCTTCGTTGTTATTGGTTGAATTATTCGAACTTTCCCTATTAACTTCGTAAGTACAACAAGTCTCTCGAATTATGCCTTCAGGATTCAATGAAGCCCTAACATTGTAATCGAATTCAAGATTGTACTTTCTTGACCCGACCAAGAACACACTGTTTAAGATTCTGGCGATGCTATTAGAGAAGAAGAAATAATAATGTTTAAAAATATGTTTTCAAGAGAAACAATCACCGCTACTTATAGGGATTTTATATCTCTTGGAGGTATTTGTTCATCACCAAACGACACCTTCAAAAGGTACCAATGGTGGCTCTTGGCAGAGAAGCGTCTGTTCAAAATTTCAATGAAATTTGAATTAGGTTTCCAACCTAAAACCGGAAATTTCTACGAGGCATACAATTGTCCCATAACTAATTGGTTTATTAAAGAAATCAACATGGCTTATTAAAGAAGCTCAACTTGACTTATTAAGGATTCCTAATGGTTTACTAAAGAAACCAATTCTAGCTTATTGAGGAAGCCCACCAGATTTATTAACGAATCCAGGTGGTTTATTAAAAAAACCAATTATGGCTTATTGAGGAAACCCAACCACACTTATTAAGGATGCCCGGTGGTTTAATGAAGAAATTGGCTCTGGCTTGCTATGGATTCCCAATGGGATTATTTTGGAGGCCCAATGGTTTGTTATGGAAACCAATTTAAGATAAATACAAATTTCAAAAGAGATAGATATGTATTTTTGGGATAACTATAAATCTTGAGAAGATGGACATAGATCTTTCAAGATGTGCACAAATATTGTGAAGATAAGCATGGATATTCCAGGATATACATAAATATTGGGGAGACAAGTACAAATCCAGGTGGTTATTTGAGTTAACTACAAATCCTATGGGATAAAGATAAATTTAGGTGTTTATTTGAGATAACTATAAATCATAACATCTAGATTTGTTTCCTGCCTATAAATAGAGGCTAAACTCCAATTCAAAAGCTACATAATCACATTTACTTTTCTCCTCTAAAAACCTGTACAGAGCTCTCTCTGACTTAAGAATATGAGTGTGTTTGCAGGTACCCTCTCAATTTCCATCTACGTTTTCTGGGGAAATATAACAACGATTGAGATTCCATTATCTTAGGGAAATTCCTATGGAATGAACAAACATGAAGTTTGCTCATTTTACTCCCATTATGGACTCAAAAAATGTGAAAAACGGATGGACAAACCAACAATTTTGTTGGTTTGTTCATTGCGGCCCAACATGAGACGCCAATCTCATTTAAAACCGCGCGGGCCAAGAAAACCCGCTGGCGGATGAAGTGAAGTCTCGCGGACTGTGATGACCCGCCAGCGGTTGATGTCAACCCGCTAGCCAAACACCAACGACTACATATGAACGGCCATAAACTCTCATCATCCAACGGATAGAAATTTTGAGATCTATAAATGCTTCTCACTGCAACTCCAAATTCACACATTCTACACCTCTAGTAACTTTACTCTTCTTTGAGCTAAAAAATAAACTCTTCACTTCGATTTCTCGACCGTTGTTAGTTCGGCGAGCTCCATATACTGCAGAAGAAAATGAAACTATTTGCATAAACTATATTTTAATACAACATCAACTGGCTTCGGTACATAATACAGGTTTGAAAGGCTGTCTTCCGCGAGTCTTCCGCGAACATCTTGATTTGGTTATATCCGCTAAACCCATCCACGAAAGATAACATGTCGTATCCGCATGTGTTGTTCACCATCGAATCGATGTTCGGTACTGGGAAGTCATCTTTAGGATATGCTCTGTTCAGATCTCGGTAGTCGATGCAGCATCGGACTTTGCCATTCTTCTTTTTAACTGGCACCACATTGGCTAACCACGTCGGGTGTTGTATTGGCTGGATGAAATTGGCTTGTAACAGCTTCTCGAATTCTTTTTTAATCGCCAGATCTATCTTCTCCGGGAAATTGCGTCTCCGCTGCTTGACAGGTTGGTATTCGGGTGAAACATTGAGGTTATGCGCGATTAAATTACTATCAAGGCATGGCATCTCATCATGCGTGAACGCGAATACATCTCGGTATTCCCGTAGCAGGCTGATCAATCTCGACTTTTCCTTTTCTTCCAAATGTTTTCTAATGCGTACGTACCAGGGACTATCCTTTGTTCCAAGATTTACTTCCCCCAGTCCATCGAAAGTCGGATCAGTTTTTTCCTTCTCTTCTAGCAAGGCCTCTATAATTGCTTCTCCATTGCTAAGTGTTTCCTCATCTTCAATCGTTGGGATCGATTCTGGCATTTCTTCATCTGCGGATGACATAGCACAGTGTTGTTGGATAGAAGCTTCCCCGGCTAATTTCTATAAGCGATAAACATGTCCTCCCTCCGGTCGGGATAAACGCTTAAACTGACTGTTTTTTGTTTCAACGACAGCTCTTTTGTTTCAAGTGGCAGGGCCCATCCGGGATGGACTAAGGACTGATTTAACCTTCTCCTTTACTTGTGTTTCAGGCTGGAACTCTTCCCATTTGGGGAGAGTAGTGAAACGCTTCGATTGCTGTCCTTGGTCCATATCGGGTTGTGCGTAGAAAACTGTGTCTGCCATATACGCTTCTTCAGGACCAAATGGATTGCTTGTGGCAGGGATCCCGAACTGCCTTCCGCCAATATTTGTTTTGACACATTGGTGGTACGTGGATGCTACTACTTTGTGTTTTAATATCCATCCGCGTCCTAGCAGAACGTGGAATGTAGTATCATCTTCTAAGACGTAGTAAGGCGTGAGCGCTCTGATGGGACGGATCTTCATCATTAGATGTACTATTCCCATAGCTGTCTGGGTTTGCCCTACAAATCCTCTTAAGATCGTTGCACGCATTTTTATTTATGCCCTCGGCACTCCTAGGGACTACAGTGTGTGAAGAGAGATCATATTAAGGGATGCTCCACCAACTATAAAAGCTCGCTTAAGCGGCTGCTTGTTGAAGTGAGCTGTGAGGTACAAGGGTCGGAGGTGTTCCCCCGGATAACATATATCTTCATTAATAAAATGTGATTGCTTCCCTGGGTAAGGGGTTGTACGCTTTTCCGGATGTGACGGCTGCGATGGCCTTGAATGCTTCTCGTATCTGTTTCTCGCTAAAGCCAAGAGAATCAAAGAATTGTTGGGATAGTATAGTTTGAGCGAATTTACTTGCAACTCCTTTGGTATCTGAGAAAATGGCCCCTCTGCTACTTCGCAGGCTTCTTCTTCTTCCACGTCTTCCCATGGTTTCCATGTCTCGTCTTCTGTCGATTCGTGAGAGATCATCATGACTTGGTGCTGGGGAAGTGGGTTCTTCTGGATACTCTGCTCCCCTATCTCCAGTTCTCATCTATTCCGCTTTCTTTGTACGTTGTATCTCAAAGAGAAGCATTCCATTGTCGGATGATGGACCCTTCGATGATAATGACAGTAACTCTCATGCATCTTATCTGCTGGCGTAGGCTCTGTGATCACGGGCGGTAGGCTTTCCTCCTTATTGGCTATCCACTGCTCAAGAGTCCGATTATTTTCTCATTACTGCATGGCAGTGGAGGTGGCGGGTTCGATCTTCCTCCGTCCGCTCTTCCTCCTCTCCTGCCAGATCTCCTCCTCGATATGTTGCTCCGCATTTTCTCCTGTCACTTCCTTGATCATTAAATGCAGCGTTAACAGAATGCGACTGCCAGTTGTTTTCACCTGCTCCCGAGCTGACAGCGTCTGCGCAGTCTGATATTCGAGCGGCTACTTCCTCAACTTCCACAAACGTCTGGAACTTGAAATTTGTTAAGTTCAAACGAAAGATGGTGTTCATCCCTCGGATACATATTTCCACTAACCGTTCCTCGGGTATATCTTCATGACACTCTAGTGTAAAATCACGAAAACGGGTGATATACTTTCCAATCTCTTCCTCCACTCACTGGGTGCACCTTCCTAGGTCTATTGAAGTGACCCTTATTTGCGCTGAATAAAATTTATTCAAGAAAAGTTGGACCAACGCGAGCCATGACTTAATACTTCTGGGCTTGAGGTTGTCATACCAGGAGAAGGCAATGTCAGTCAAAGATTTCAAAAATTCTCTCATACATAGGCTCTCGTCCTGCGCGTAAGTGTTCATGGATGACATGAAGCGGATCATATTCTCCCTTGCGTTTCCTTTACCTCCATAGGTCTTGAATTTCGGCGATGTGTAATCCTCCGGATACGAGTAATCTGTGACTTCCACAGGATATGGAAATTCCAGCGAATCGTAGGCGTCATGCTTCGTTACTCGATAGTTGGCTTCTAAATATCTTGCGATTGCGTCCTCCGTTGCGCCCGGGTATGTGCTCTTAAAGTTGATCGTTTTTGTCGCGCTTAAACTTTGCTCTCTTGCTCACTTCAATCGTCCACGCAATTCCTGTTGTTTCTTGATAGACGCTTCTAACTCTTCTTGTATCTCAGACATCTCTTGTTCGCTTGCCTCGGCTGCAGTTTTGTCTTTGATATTCATCCCTTTTCTTGCGTATGTCGTTGCACCTTGAGATCCTCCTGTTCCTTGCACGATCGGCGTAGCAAGCACCGCTTGAAAGCGTACCTCTTCATCACTTTCTTCCTGGATGTCTTCAACAGTAACGTGATCCGGATTAGGGTGTGCAGCTCCTGCTGGTACTTCTTGGATCTCACTTGGGAGTATCATGCTGGAAATAAGCTAAGAACCTCCCACTGTAGTCGCAATGTTGATGGATAGAAATTCGGGTAGGAGGAACTAGCTCTAATCACAGAAAGTACTCCCAAGAAGGGGGCGTGGTTAGGAAGTAATGAGAGAGATAATGATGCCTTAAGAGTTGTACATTCTTTTCCTTTTATAGTGTTCTCCTTATGGATTAGTGCCCATAAGGTTGGAATATTACTAAACTGCCATTTTCATTTCCTTAAGTTAATCCTAAACCCTAAAGGGCCTCTCCTCCAGGACCAAAGCCCAATCCTTTCTAATTATGGCTTTATGAAACTAGAGATAACCAATCTTTATGGGCTAGGTCTAGCCCCTTAGTTCCTCTCCTCTACGGGGAACCTAGATTGGCTAAGGGGGTCATTTATTTATGGGCTAACTATTTCCATTTATCAACAGACTCAATCCAAAAATTGTGTCTGTCTGCCATTTCCGACATTCAGTCAAGTGTATAAACCCCATTTGTCGAGCCATCCAATACATATTTTTCAGTTGTCTCTTCAACTCATCATTACTCGTGGACGGTTTCTCTAAATCCTCTCGTGGGTTATCATCGTCCGCCGTATATTTTGATCACCTGCTGGTGAATTATTTTAATCCACACGTTTCATCACCCTCCGCTCACTACTTTCCCCGTAGTGCAAAACTCTATTCGACCATTCACCTGACTTGGCAACTACTTTCCCCGTAGTGCAAAACCGTATTTGACCATTCACCTGACTTGACAAAAAATCTTATTTGTTGATTGCTATAGGGATTGCCCTTATATACATCTTGAAGAATGTTGAGGCAATTAATTTTGCACCAACAGTATCCTCTACAGGATTAATACGGCGAAATACTTTGCTAACCGGCAAATAATACTGGGCTCGGTATTCCTCACTATTCAGAAAACGGCACGGGCTTACATCTTCGCCGATCGAAAGAAATAAAACGGCACAGGCACAGTTATAGTTCTCGACTTTTCGTGGACATCATCCTTATAATTAATCGTCCATGTTGCCATCACTGAAGTAGTCACTTACCCATCACCATGCTGTACCCCACCACTAGCGAATTCCTGTCTGTTAAAAGATAAAATATTTTGATGGAGGATTTCCGTATTTCCAGAGATAATTGATACTACTTTCATTTCTTGATAGGTAGAGTAGGAATTTGGTTGTCAAGTGCCTAGTTAGCAATTTGGGATTCGGTAAACATACGAAACGGTAAACGTACGAGTATTATGCGGTTTTTTAAAATCCAGATTCGGTCCAAAATTCGGTCAACGGGACGTGATTCGTCAGTAATTCGGAACGGCATATGTACGTGTATAATTCGATTTATAAATGTGAGTTCGGCTCTGAAAATTCGGTATCTATATATAACAAATAATTTGTATTTATAAGATCATAGACCAATTTTTATGCATATGTGTGAGTTATTTAAAGAAAAAATAAACTTAATATGATGATATTAATAATATATACAACATTAGTTATCCAAGAGGACGTCGTATGGTGGTTTAGATGTTTGGTTAGTGAGTTTGAGATCTCTCTCACCTTCACCTTCAAATCTCTTCAGTCGTTTTTGTTTCATAAAAATTACAACACGTCTAATATTCGGTCGTGTATGCTCGGAAGGCAATAAAGCCCAAAAAATGGAGTCCTTGAAAAGTAAAAGCTAAAGAATTTATGGCGAATTAAGCGGACGTATCATTCGGAATACGTAAAATTCGTGAACGGTTCGCGAATAATCCGGGAATGCCACATAATACGCGACTTGGGTTCGGAGTTGCAAACGTACGCGAATAATACGTTAAAATTCGTGATACGGAAAAATTCGCGAATGATTCGCGAATCATTCGCGAACTTACTAACTAGGGTCAAGTGATCTTGGTTTTTTTGATAGATTAATAGGCCTTCATGATAGTACTAAATGCGACCAGAAAAGCGAAAAGTCACTTTGAGAAATCGTTGGTAAAATATGTGACAAAAATGACCTCTTTGTGTTTCAAAGGATAAAGCGTCACGTGATGGTCCGGATTGCATGAATCACAGTTGCACTCGCAGTACTGAGTACACCATGTAAAAAGTGCTTAGTTGTTGATGAGGAACGAATACTGATGATCCGAAATAAATGAGTGATTGCAAGCCTCTGGAGGTGGCCAAACATGTACCAGAGTACTAGCTGCGTAAAAGCTTAAAGCTCAAGCTTTATTTATGCCTATACTGCTTAGGAACTAAATCACATGAACATAATTTTACCTGAAAACTTACATGATTTGTGTGAGACAGTTATTTGATGTAGACTCGGAATGTTTCGTATTGATCGTTCGATCACTTGAAAATTTCTTATAATCTAATAGTTTGTGTGAGACAACTATTGTCGTCTTCTAAGAATGTTTCAATTATTGAAATGGGAGTTAAGAGCTAAAACCCATGTATGAATATATTACGGTTTGTGTACTTAATGTAGAAACTGTTTTGACGAAATTCAGGAGCGTAAGTTTGCATACCCGTTCGCAAACTTATTCAACTGTTTAAGTCAGGGTACTTAATTAAGTTTGCATACCCGTTCGCAAACTGATTTAATTGTTGAAGTCCGGGAACCAAGTTTGCGTATCCATTCGCAAATGGTTTCAACTGAATTATGTCCGGAGCTAAAGTTTACAGTATCCGTTTGTAAACTATATATGGGAGAACTCTAGAAACTGGGAAACCTAATCCCTACACCTCATATGTGATACTAGTTGCGACTAGAGTCGATTCTCCTTTAACCTAGGTTTTTCCTAAAACCATTATAGGTTAACGACTTAAAGAATTTATTGGGATTCTGAAGCCAGACCCAACTATTTTCTCTGTAGTTGCGTGTTCAGATCTTACTTTGTTCTATGGTATAGAGTACTATCTTCTCTAAGATTTTCTCGAGATTTATCTCCGATAGGTAAGATATAAAAAGTAATCACAAATCTCTTCGTCTCATTCTTTGTGATTCCACAATAACTTGTTCTACTACCATATAGTTAAGTTATTGTTAGGTGATTGATATTTCTAGGTTGTTCTTCGGGAATGTAAGTCTGGTATATCAATTGGTTCCAGTTCACCTTGATTTATCAAAAGACGGAACAAAAACTTCATAGGTATTTCTGTGGAAGACGGATTTATCTATTCAATAGAATTTTCTGTGTGAGACAGATTTGTTTATTAAGTCTTCGACTTTGGGTCGTAGCAACTCTTAGTTGTGGGTGAGATCATCTTAGGGAACCAAGTGCGTAGAGTCCTGCTGGGATTCAGAGGCATAAGGAACGCGACTTTACCTTAATCGTTGAGAGATTGGTTAGGGCTCAACTACATTCCAGTCCGAAGTTAACTTGTAGTAATCTAGAGTCTATAGCGGGTTAATACATTGTGGTGTTCAAATCTGAACTAGGTCCCGGGGTTTTTCTGCATTTGCGGTTTCCTCGTTAACAAAACTTCTGGTGTCTGTGTTATTTCTTTTCTGCATTATATTTTCTATATAATTGAAATATCACAGGTTGTGTGTAGTTCAATCAGTTGGTAAATCCAACATTTGGTTGTTGATTGAAATTGATTGACTCTTGCATATTGTTCTTTGGTACCATCCAAGTTATTTCTCATATTGATCTGACTCACATATTCATATCTGTTCGGTTGCAGATTGATTTGAGAAATTGAGATATAACTCTTGGATATATTTTCCTTAATTGAGTCTGACTACCTAATTGATTCTCTTGAAATTATATTTGAGTTAGTCCATACAGATTGCCTAAACGAAATATTGGGTGTGGTTATTAGACCTCCGATTTTTCACATATGCAGTCCTACTGATGGTTATCCCATTCTTTTCTACCGAAAAACATGGAGCATTGTTAGAATTGATGTACTGAATATTTTCAAGAGTCGCAGGAAAAAGATTTCTTGACTGGGGTCTGAAAATCATTTTTATTGCTCTTGTCTCTAAGAAAGACACCATAGAGGAGATTGAGGATTAAGACATATTAGTTTGAACAATAAATTGTATAAATTTTTTCCAAAATTTTGGTAGAGAGGTTCAAGCTTTCTTTACCTCATGTTATCTCCCATCAACAGTCAGCTTTTATTAAGCAAAGACAAATTATATATGGGGTTCTTATAGCTAATAAGATTGTTGATTTAACATTTAGGGTGGGACTGAACTCATAGCCAAAATTTGTACCGAACCGAACAATATGCATCCCTAAATATGGGTATCCATTGTTTTCTACCGATAAACTAGGAGCATTATTAGAATTGATGTACTCAATATTTTTTGGACTAGCGGCTGAAAAAACTTTTATTGCTCTTGCCTCTAAGAAAGACTCCTTAGAGAGATTAAGAATTGAGAAAGATTAGTTTGAACAATGAAGTGTATAAATTTTATCCAAAGCTTTGGAAAAGAGGTTCAAGCTTTCTTACCCCATGTTATCTCCCAACAACAATCAGCTTTCATTAAGCAAAGACAAATTCTAGATGGGTTTGTCATAACTAATGAGATAATTTAAGAGTTAAGGTGGGATTCCGATAATTCTTTCTAAAATTGATTTTGAACAGACTTTTGACCGTGTTAACTGGTTTTTTATTGGTAAAGCTTTACAAAAAATGGGCTAGGATACAAAATAGAGGAGGTAGATTCAGTGTTGCATCGAACAAGTAAGATTTTCTGTTCTCATTAGTGGTTCTTCGTAAGCTACTTTAAAGTGGGAAAGGTATCAAACAAGGTGATTCTTTTTTCCGTTTCTTGTTTTTAATTGTTGGATAGGCTCTTTGTGCAATGATGTTGAAATCTCAAAATAATGGTTATATAAATGGATTTCAAGTCTTTAATTCTGGTACTAGGATTAGTTACCAGCAATTTGCAGATGATACCTTGATTTTTTTAGACGTTAATATTGACCAAGTCAGGTTTCTTAAAGGCTTTGTTTTATTCCTTGAGCTTCTAACTGGTCTTATAATAAATTTTTCAAAAACTCATATGTATGCAATTAGTTTTGATGGAGATATGAATGAGTTCACTTCTTTGTTGACATGTTACCACTCTACTCTTCCTACTTCTTATTTGGGTCTTGTTTTAGGGGACAAGTATAAAAGTGTTCACAAATATAAGATAAGGTAATAGATAGATTTGATGCCAAACTAGAAGGTTGGGAAAATATGTTGTTGGAAAAAGCAGGTAATCAAGAATGTTTTATCTAACTTACCCATTTATTTCATATCTTTATTTGAAATGACCAAATCTGTTGAAATGAAACTAGAATGACTTATGAGGAACTTTCTATGTAATGATGCTAGAGGAAATAAGAAAATTCATCTTGTGAAATAGAATTTCATATGTAGAGGGAGAAAAAAAAGTCGTCTTTGTGTTAAAAAATTTAAGGCTACGAACAATGATTTTCTAGTTAAATGGTTATGGAGATTTACTAATAATGAATCTGGTGCTCTTTGGAGATGTATTATAAAATAGAAATATTGTGTTTATGAGGTTGATTGTTTTCCAAGCATCCTAAAGGTTCTTATGGTTATTCTTTATGGAAGAGTATTATGCAGAGGAATGATTTTTTTCTTCAAAACTTTCAGTTCAAGATTGATATTGGTGAAAGAACAAGGTTCTGGGTAGAAAAGTGGATTTTAGATGATGCACTTTGTAATATTTTTCCTTATTTATATACAGTCTCAATGTTATAATCTAAAAATTTGGTCGAAGTTTGCTCAAGTACTATGTCAGATGTTTTCCAAAGTCATAAGCTTCCTAGAAGAATTTCGGCCATTGTTAATGGTGAGTTTGAGATAATTCAAGAGAGCCTCTCTATATTTGGCCTCAATCACGATGTTGAAGATGAATTACATTGGAATTTGATTAAAAAAAAATTTTACATCGTCAAGTACAATTATGATAAGCTTTTCCATACAACGGTTTCACCAAGTCAGGATACTTTTAATTTTATATGGGAACAAAATTATAATCCTAATATTGGATTTTTCATCTGGTATATAATTGATTTTCGACTAGCTATTAAAGATTCTCATTGCAACTCCTACTACTTGCTTGTTTTGCTCTCAAGATGAATTTACTGCTCATCTCTTTCTTCAATGTGGGTTTGTTGTTCCACTTTGGCAGTATTTTATGGACAAACTTCATGTGTGTTTCATTATTCATGCTTGCAACTGCCACTGCTGCTCTTTTGTCCTGATAGATGAGTTTTGATACAAAGCAGAAGAGGAAGATACAGAATTTATTGGCATCTATGATTCTATGGTGCACTTGGGAAGAAAAAAAATGATTGTTTCTTCGATGGTTAGGATTAGAGTTCTAGTTACATTGTCCATATGATAAACTACAACTTGTTTAACTGGGCATTGGATATTAAGGAGTTCGAAGATGTGTCTTTTGATTATGTTACAATTGGTTAACTGTGTATTTTGATTCTCCTTACCTTTGTTGGTTTTTATTTTATTTTATTTTTACTTGATTCTTGTAATCTCGTTGTTCAAGGAAAAAAAACACAATTAACATAAAAAGAAAGCTAAAAACCAACTTACAGATCAACCAAGGGAAGTGATAGACGACAAATGGTGTAGTAAATCACAAAAAACAAGATTCCACATATATCAGTCATTTTACAATGCATTTCAATGAGCTTTAATATTTAACTGCTTGAAATTTCAACAAAATATTACCAGTTTAAAAGTTATGCATATGGAGCTTCTCCATATTGCTCCTTCATCTGCTAGCGCATACTTTTCTCTCACATTATATTGCACTTTCACCTTATTCAATTATTTTTATATCTACTTTTCCCAATGCTTTCGTATCTACGTAGAAAGATTGACAATTTTTCTTTAAAAAAAATTATGTCAAAGAAAGGATACGAGTATGACTAAAAGAAAAAACTTCACCACTACTCATCAAGACGTACAAGTGGTTGCGTATAATTATGGGAAAATGACAGGTATTCCTCCTATTCCACCAGGTTCTGATTTCCGATTTTCTTTAATAACCAAATGTAAGTCCTTCTTTCCCTAAATTCAAATATAGAAAAACATAAATATCAACCCAAAATCCCAATTCAATCGAAAAGATCACCATCGCAGGCTAGTGACATACAAGGTAGTGTTGGAAGCTCACAAAACTTTTCAATCCGCCAGATTGAAGGCCACATTCTTTACGTCCATTAGAGTCTGATACAAAGTTTCATTTGAAAAGACACCATAATCAAAATGAAATTATGAAAACTTAGTACATATTTAGTTATGTTTCTTGGCACTTTTCTATACTACAAGAATACATACTTCAATCCACACATATTTGTTGGGTTTTGCACAGTTCTACATAATACAGTAAAACCAGAATACTCTCATATAAGAAAAAAAAATGGCCCCGACTTAGGCCAGCTGATATTATAATAAAAAAAACACAAGTTTTGTTATAATACATCAAAGTTGAATATGTAAAACTAATGTAAATTATTTTTTCATAAGTATATTTTTGTATTTTTAAAACATATGTTCAAAACATACACACAGACACACACATATGTATATGTCAGTTTTCCTAAGGTGTATATATAAGAATAATTGACATCATAGTAATAACAATATAAGTATTGTCATACATTAAAGTCTAATACGAAGAAAAAGATTTATCTACTTGGGGAAACTTTCTTGCTATGGGCCTTGACCCGCTGTTAACTCCTTACAAATTTCCCCTGCAAACAACTTTCTTTTTAAATTGTACGGTAACATGCATGACTATATTCTTGCAAGTATCTATAGTTTGAATTATAACATGCTACACATTATAATATCATTTCTTACAACCTTTTAAATTTGTAAATAAAGCACGACATTTTAACGATGTTGTATACTTCAAATAATATCTTCTTTATAATTTTAAGATTTTGGAATATTATATTTAAATTTCTTACATTTATATTATTAAGATTTTGAAAGATAAACAACTAATGTGAAAGTTATATGTGTGGAAATGTTGAACACGTACTTAACTCGATCAAGTATAATATTATTCATATTTATTTCTTTGATATTCAAATCTAAGATCTTGATTAATATTGTGAGAAATATTTTCGCATCCAAGGTTGGAATCGATGTTAACGTGCTTTCATTTCTCAGAGGATTACACATAACAAGTTTTCTAATTTAGCCAAGTAAAAGGATTTTCACTAAGTAATATTAGATATCACTAGTAGGATTTCTCATTTGTTGCAAAGTATTCTGAGGATTTTATTATAACACTGTATATTAGAGCTTCTCCAATGGTGGATATGCATGTTTCATACATGGCATCACTTTTTAAGACATCCCTTACATATAAAATCTTGAATATTAGGGGGAAAAAAGTTTTATCTCCAACCCATAAAGTTTGTTATAATTCTTTTACTTATTTGTATGCATACAATTTGGAGGAGAGGATCTACTAACGCTTCTATTCTCACACTATCTCACATTTTTGGCGTCATATTTTAAAATAAAACCTAGACAGTAATGGACTTGAAACTGATATTTTGGGGATATGTTCCTCTTGAAAAGTTCTACATTGCTATTAAAAATGAGCACATTGAGAAACTTATAACACCACAATATACTACTTTGAAATCAACCGTTGAAATTAAGGTTTATAGATAGAGAGGTTTGGTATTTCAGAATATACTCATTTTTGGCAGGTATGTAAGTTTTGTAATGAGAGCATATTACAAAAGTATTAGCTTTAAATACGTTATCATTGAGGTTTTATTAATAAAAACAATAGCGTCCAAAGTGTTAGACAGTGTGAGATTAGAAGTATCAGTAGATTCTTCCTCCACAATTCGTTAAAATTATTTCCATTCTTTTCAATGATTTTTATTAACTACAGTGTTATTAGGATATGAAGACATCCTTTAGGTGAATGTCCAAAACTGGAGGTTCACCTAAAGGATGTCTAATTTTCTTTTGTCACATCATCCTCATATCAATGGGTTGGAGATGATTATTTATATATATGGTTTCGGATCCTCTATAGATTAATACTTTTTTTCTTCACACAGAAACTCTTAAGAATATCGAAAAAATGTCAAGAAATCATTTTTGGAAATACCGTATATTGCATATCTTTGAGAATTTTCTAAATTATTTTTCTTGTTTTCCAATCAAGCCTTAGTCATAATACTATAAGTAGTGAGGATTATATTCTTACAAACTCATCTCATTTTTCACAAATTTGTTGTGAGATAGTTGTTAATCAACTAGTGACGAGTAAGCTTTAGAAGCACCGTTGTTTGTAGGGAAGCTAAGCACTGCATTTTAGTTTTTGTTAATTATTACTTGCTATTGAACTAACTCGTTTAATTATAACTATCTTCCAGATAAGTTCTTGTTTATTATATAATCTTTCTCCTATGATATAAGGTCATTCAAGACTTTGAAGATTTGACCGTCGCAGATATAAATGATTGTATATCTGCAAGACAGAACTATTGATCTTGATACGGTAACATACTTAATTCTTTGAGACAATTCATTAGTGAAATCAAGTGCAAGTTGTTATTATTGAAGATTAAGAAGATTAATGACTTTGAAGACTTGAAGTTTTCTTGTATTTATGATTTTGTCGTGATTATCTTCTTCACTTGATTTTCTGGGACAAACAAGTTATTTATCTTTAAAAACAAACTACATATAACTTCTCATCAGTCAAATTGAGCGTCACAATCAATATGTCCTTTGGACTCCAATAAAGAGTTTCATTTGCAAAGACACCGTAATCATATTGAAAATGACGCCGAAAAAACCTTCGTACGTATTCTCATACGTTTGTCTATCCATTATCACTACCAAGAGGGCATACCTCGACGCAAACAATAATGGGTTTCCCCAGTCCCGACATAATTAATTCTAACAACCTTGACGAAGATAACCAAATATGCTACATACATAATCCAGACTCCTACCATTGTTAGATTCTGGAAGATAACATACTCCTTGGTGATATGATTGCAAATACAAGCACGGTGAATAACATACTCCTTGGTCATAGGATTGAAAATACTAGCACGGTGAACAGATGCTATGTCGTGGTCCTCAAGACAAATCAAACCATTATGTAAATCAATAGTACTATTACTATCAAAACGGAGGGGTGAGATTGATGCTTGTAATACTAGGTACCTCATCATGATTCTCACTACATCCAAGGAAGTGAAGTTGTTGATGATAGGGTAACAGTTAGTGTCCTGGTGCTAAACCTCTGTCAATGTAAGAAAAGTTAACTTAGCGTCATGATCATCAAGGGGATGGATTAAGTGCATTTGAAAGAAAGATAGACGATGATAAATAAGATTTCTCAAGGGTGCATACTAATTTATACTCTAATACTGATTTTGTTGGTAACCTAGTTAAAATATCTTGTAAGATCTCTGTTAGGAGATTGTTTAACTTCCCCATCAAAAGCACAGATGATGTATGAGAGTGATGGCTTGGGGTTGGACTATTAGGGCAGACTTAGTCTTATGGTAATTCATAATTCAACATTTACCGCCAAAAACGTAGGTGAAAGTGGTGATTCAAGTTGTGGGGTCAAGCAATCGCTTGAATGCGATCTTGAATCAATTTTGTGACGCTAAATGTTTCGGCGCTGCAAAATTTACCTTTTGCATCAAATCACTTAACATCCGAGTCATTAGATTTTATTTTAAAAGTTAAAATCTAACGGTTTTTTTATTTGCGCCTGGTAATTGGGTGCTTCTGTTATTGACCACTGGATTTGTTTCAAATATTCAAATCTAATGGTTCCAATCTTTTGCGTTAAACCATTTGGCGCTTCTATGATTCAACCTTAGATAACATAGAGTATGTCTTTAAATCAAGATGACATGGCTAGCTGTAAATGTTGGATTGTGAAGGATGGTAAGAGTAAGCCTTGGAAGAAGAAGATGGTGATGGAAGACTGAATTGGGTTTTCAGATATATTGTAGACTTTGTAGTAATTGTACGTAGGGAAAATTAGGGGGAGACCCAAAAAAAAATATTCTCATTGTCAAGCCCACAATTAATTTTGGGTACCGTGACACCCATAATTATTTCCGTGACACCCATAATTATATGAAATTATTAAAAATGTCTGCATGACGGATTATGCATCTCCATGACGGGTTATGCATCAGGGGTATAATTGGCAACGCAACTTGGACATAACATATCTAAAAATCCGTGCCTTGGAAATTTACAAATTTTATATCGTTGGAAGTCTTTTAAAGAGAGCTATGCAACGAGTACAAAAAACAATATCAAATTTTTGTTTTTCACGAAAAAATCGGAGGTGATCATCGTTTCAGGAAATTTTTTCGAAAACTTGATACATAACCATGATGCAACCACCAAAAAGGATGCATAACGCATTATGCAGACGCATAACGATTTACGCAACTATTTTCTCGACTGCATAACAAATTATGCATCTATAACAAGTTATGTAGCTATTGTTTTGGTTGATTTTAGTGCGTACATAAAAAATTGATGCATAATGCAGTATACATCCATATTTACGGATGCATATCAGGTTATGCATCTATTTTCTCGATGCATAAAAGATTGTGCCACAATTTTCTCGATGCATTATGCAGTCATATTTTCGGATGCATAACAGGTTATGTATCCATTTTCACGAATGCATAACATGTTATGTAGATATTATTGTAGGTGCATGACAAGTTATGCAACCTTATTTTTTGTTGGTTTCAATACTAACAAAAATGTTGTTGTATAACGTGTTATGCAATCATTTTTGGGACTGCATAACACGTTATGCAACAAATTTTGTAGCTGCATAACAGGTTATGCAACTGTTTTTAGAGCTGCATAACAGATTATTCAACCATTACGGACAACAACAACACCAATACATTTGTAGCTTTCCAACCGACAACACCTATCCCTTTATTTCAACAACTCAACACCACAGAAGCAACCCAAATCTTCACAGATCATAATAACCAACAGCTGCAATCCATAACACTAATCACAGTTACCACTCCAGCAATCCATGTACCAGAGTATACCAGCAGGTCTATCTCATGACTCAACATCCTTAGCTTGCATCTCAGATCATTTACAACTCATTTAACCACCTCTTCACTTCTCATTGTCAGTCACTTCCATTTGCAACCGCATTCCACTCCAGCAACCAAGCCATTCCAGTTATCTTGGCAGCAGCACAACAACAAACAACACCAGTTCAGACTGGCATATCTCAAGCACCTTGACACAGCCACCTTCATCACTGCAACAACATCTCTTCTTCTCTTCTTGGAAAGCATCTACTTCATGTCCTGAGTCCTCCAAATCTAAACATAATTTATAGCAGCAAACATGTATTAAAATGCTATCGAACAATGGCACAACAACAGTTCCATTTCGTGGCTGTCTGCGTAAAAACTTATCCAAAATCCCACGTTCTCGAGCCATTGTTTCAGTCTTCTTGTTTATCTTTCGAACCGCACTTGGTCCATCTCTCTTTTACAGGCCAACACCAGACAAAATCACATTCTGCAGATTACCTCAACAACTTGCAGTATCACCTCCTTCATGTGCAAATTAAAAACTCCTTGTGGCTGCACCCATCTGAGCTCCAACAACATCACCAGCATGACCAATTGCAGAACATCACCACCAGTACAATAACTTCTTGTTGCTGCAACACAGCAACACCTACATCTGTTCAGGTCACCTGCATTTCATTCACACACAGCACCATCTTTAACTGTTTTCTTAGCCCATAATCCTGACTCAACAAGAACAACATCAACAACATCTTCTTATCTTGTAACTTGAATTTCTTCCATTTCAGCTCTATCACCTGCAACACAATTTCCCAGCACCAACACTGATAACTGCAGCCATTAACCATAACACCTATCCCTCTCTCTTCCTTGTAACCCCAACAATAGCAGTAACTCCATCCCAGGTTCAATTAAGCTCCCCCAACTGCAAAACAGTACAAGCTGCATCACCGAGTTAAAACCCCATCATCCATTAAACCTCAAACCATTTCAACCTTGTGTCACTCTCTTTGCTTCCAAACTAACACAGCAATAACTTGAATCGAGAAAAAACCCCTTCTCGTGAGTACTTCGAAACCCTAATTTCTCCTCAGATTCAATTTACAACATCCATCATGTTTTATCTCTGTTCAAAATCAAATCCAAACAAAAGCAGTCCTGCTGATGCTTAATCCAAACATAACACATCTCTCTAAACCCATGAAAGTCATCATATCACCTTGAATCAGCTCTGAATTCCTTCACCTACACCACAAACCCATTCTCTCGATCAGTAGCATCATCTTCTCAATTGGTTGTCACCATCCAACAGCAGCAGCAACTTCAAATTCTACCATGATTCTTCGTATGAGATCTCTCAATCATCATCTCCTTGAATTTCTCTCTCAATTTCACAGTAGCGGCGCTTCAACTCAGGTGTTGATGAAGATTTACATTTCAGAAGAAGAAGAAAACGAATTGAGAAGTAAGAATTTTCTAAATTACGGGTTTTAGAATAATTTTCTTCGTGAAAATGGGGGCGCACATGAAGTTTTGCGCCCGTGGGTTTTTCTGTGGAAAATTCTGGAAAAATGTGTCTCCATGTAGTTTTCACTTGTACATACATAAAGCGGGACAACTTTCTGCTGCTATGGGCCTTGGCCCATTGTTTTTAACTTCTTACAAATTTCCTCTTGCAAACATCTTTCTTTTGAATTTACTCTATGTAGAACTGTTTGTATTCTTGCTAGTTTTACGAGGTTGTATGTATACTCCAAATAATCTCTTCTTTATTATGGTTTTTTGACGGTACAATGTACATGTTGATAGTATAATTTATAAACACAAATGAAACCCCGAAGTTGCATAATAGAATAGAATGCGCCCATCGGTTTACAGTAATTAAGTAAGAAAATGTATGTCAGGCTCCTTCCTGTCAGGAGGAATCAGAAGCCGCAGTGCATGGAGTCTCAGAATCTCGGATTGCCGTAACTTCTAGGAAAAGGGATGACGTCTCTAATGTCGGTAAGGCCAGTGGAGAAGAGAACCATATGATCGAGCTTTAGATTGAAGCCTGAGTGTTTAATTGTTCCGTTTCTGCGAAGCTCCAGATACCACTCATACTGTTCTCTTGGCAAACCTAGTTCGTTCATCCTGCATAAACTTGCATTCAGCCAGTTAGTATGTAAAAATGCAGCTACGCTATGAGCACAAACAGGATTAAAATGAAAATTCACCTTTTGCTGATAATATCGTAACGCTCTTCCTTTTGGCTACCTCTTATCAAAGTTCCCGTCTGCAAACAAAGCTTAATCAGTTTGCAGTGATAACTCATTAATGAAATATGCTATGCGAATGACAGGCATTTCATAGATCCACTTGAAATGACAGGCTATTTACATACCTTTGGTAAGACCACTTGAAACGTTGCACCAGTTCGCCTATCTTCATTTAGACGGACGAAGAATGGGTTAAGTCCTTTCGGGTGATTGTAAATTATTACAGGCTTTTTGTACATCTCATCAGCCAAGTAACTGCACCCACAAAACGATTAAGTTATAGAAGACCTCCAGAGAAAACGGTGTAAAAATATGCAGGATTAATTAGGAGTACCTTTCTTGTTCTTCAGTTAAAGCTACTCCCCACTCAATCTTAGATTCAAATTTCTTATCTGTAACCTGTTATATAAAATGGAATTAGTCAAGTCGCATTTCGTATAAAATGCGACATATGAATGTTTTAATTTACCTCTTGCAATAACTTTATAGCATGTGTATAAGTGATCTTTTCAAACGAGCTTGACGATATTAATTGAAGGCGATCTGTAACTTGTTTGTCAATTCGTTTTGATGCAAACACCAGGTCACTGGAGCATTTATCTAGAACCCATTGACAGAGAAACTTCAAGTAGTCCTCGGCGCAGTTCATTACATCCTGGAAGCAGAAGCATTGCAAAGACATTTTTTAAAATTACAAGCGAATTAGTCATATTGCAAAATGTACTGCACGAACTTAAAACACGCATACCTCTAAATCGGCGAAGCCTATTTCAACCTCAACCATCCACATCTCAGCCAGATGCTTCATCGACTGAGTTTTATCAGCCGAAAACGTAGGTCCAATTGTATAAACACTACCTAGAGAATTCGCATAGCTCTCAAGGTGAAGCTGGCTCGAAACTGTCAGATACATTTGTCCATGAAAGAAATCGTCAGAGATGCCCAATGCCCCTGCTGAAGATCTATTATGCTTCTTTTCTCGTTTTTCCAATTGTAACGCTAGCTCATTCGCCTTTTTGAGATCTTGTACTGCAAGAGCTAATGATTCTCTGTTGCTTTCACTTCTCTTTAACTCATCAATTCTGTCAGTTTTCTCCTGAATAGCTGCCTGAACTGCTTGAAGATTGATATTTCCAGTGTTGACGTCCATTACAAGCGCTTCGTGTTTCTCTTTTCCTGAATGAGTTGTGACATGAAACTTCTCACTGCAACCTTTCGAATCAATACTAGTGATAACCGGCATGTTCACGTGAAGGAACCCGTTGTTCTGGAGGAATGTGTGAGTTCCATGAGTCAATGCACTGCGGATTCTAGTAACTGACGCCAACTGCAGGACGAATAACAGTTAAGCATGTATTCTTATAGTCTCTGAAGCAGAAATGGGGGCATGAAATTACCGTAGTAGTTCGAGGACGGAAATGAGAGTAGTTCCTTAGGAAATCCAAAGGTAGTCGTGTCTTGGATAACGGATATTTATTAGAATCAACAAAACCAACATGTAGAAGTTTCTCCACTTGCAGCTCTATTTTATGTTTTCCTTCTATGGATGATTCTTTAAGCACGCCTTCTACGAATATCGAAGTTCCGGTAGATGTGAATTTGCTGAGAGTAGCAATTGAAGAAGGCAGCAACACCTGGAACGGATAGTACATAGATTATTAGGAATGCAGAAAGAAAATTAACCAAGACAAAACGATGAAATGCAGTACTACTTTGTACCTGAAGACTTGGAACACAAGAGCCATCACTAATTTGCAAATAAGCTTTTGTAGGAATAGGTTTCGCAGGAGTTTGATCTAAACCCTCTCTAGCAGGAGAACCAGAACCATTAGGCTTATGATTCAAAACCTTGAAAATTGTTCGAAAAAGCGGAATTCGAGATTGGAATATTTCAACACATGAAACATCTCTCTGGCTTGGTCTTGTCATCAATGTCGTTCGCAAGGAAGGAACGTCATGTAGCGGCACCACTTTTGATGATTTCACCCATCCTCCAACTACAACTCTTTGTCCTATCAATCCTAGACCTTCGTCACTTGGACATAAAATCGTTTTGAGAAGAACCCTTTTCGAGTATTTGTATTGTGGTGGTGGTGGTGAATTTGTTGATGTACTTGTTTGGCCGGCTTCTGCTGTTATTGGGTTCTGCTTCTCTAATGTTGTTTGAGCTTCTTCTACTGCCATTGTTGTTTGAAAAGAAAATGAGAAATGTAGAAGATTGCAAGTAGTGAATAAGTTTGTGTTTTGTGTTGTGATTAATGAGATTGTTAGAGGTGTACTTATAATGGTGTGGAGGTTTTAGGAAAATTGAGTATTCTTTGCTTGGTGGGTGTATTAGAGATTTGATTAAGGTGGGAAAGGAAAGGGATTGTTTTGAAGTCAGTTAAAAGGATTCTCTGTTGAAAGGCAGAGAAGTGGGTTTGGGTTTGGAATTCTTGATTGTTTGGGTATTTGTTATTTTGTGGGTTGACTTTATCTTAGGTGAACAAAACCTACCACATAGACTCTACAACACTCTTCAACACCCTTTTTTCTCACCCACGTTATTTTGTGGGTTGACTTTATCTCACACACCCATCTCCAGTTCCAAAACTCTCTTATCCATTCTCTGTGTCTCTGACCTATAACATCCAGTTGTTGTACAATCTTCACAGAGAAAAAGAAAACACAATGTTGAGTGCAGCAACTTCACCAGCAGCTGTCTCATTTCTTTGCCAAAATGAAGTTTATTCATCATCAAATCCTTTTCCAATCTTAACTAACTCTGTTAAATACCCATTTTCCAATTTCTCCAAAAACTACTCTCTATCTTCTTCTTCTTCTTCACAAAGACCCTTTTCTTGTACTGTAAAAGTTTCAGTCTCTGATGGTACTGAAACCATTAAAGATGAAGAAGGGATTAACCAAACCCCTAAAGAGGAATCAGCTTTAAATTCAATTGAAGAAGACATTCGGCAAACTCGGGTGTGTTCTTAATTCTTCTCTCTTTCAACTGTTTATAATTTATGATTTCACTTACAATGACCTAGAATGGGTTTCTCGAAATTAAATAAAGTTCGTTTGTGTAGCGCCTAATTGACGCCTAGGCAGGCCTAGGCGCCCCCTCTTAAGTCTTAAAAAATGTATTAGAATCTAATACTTATACTTTCTGCAAAGAGATAGAGGTCTGATGATTGGAAGGCGGCAAGAGCATATAAAGAAAAAGGATCCATCTATGAGGGTAGGGTTGAAGGATTCAATGGTGGTGGTTTGCTGGTTCGATTTTACACAATACTTGGATTTCTTCCCTACCCATTGTTGAGTCCTTCACATGCTTGTGAAGGTACTGTAACTTGTAATTTGAGGAATTGTGTTTCTATCTAATTCGGATTTTTAACTCAAGTCAGCTAGCAAGTATGAATTTCTAATAAATGATCTCGAAACTAAAATACTTGAGAACCAATTGGAACATGATATAGAACAAACAAGAATTGACCTGGTGTAGGACATGGTTACCTTGGATTTAAATTTCTTGCAAATTAACTGCTTACGGATTCTAGTAGATGCAAAAAAGTTAAATGAATGCTTTAGTTGAAATGTCAAGTATGATCCGAGCATCACTATTTTAGTGCGTTTGTTACTGCTTACAAATTCTTGTAGACAGAAAAAAGTTAACAAATGCTTTGGTATAAAATGCCAAGAATAAAGTATTATATAGTAGCACGAATTTATGCATCACTATTTGTACTTCTCTTACTGAATTTAATGAACTGTAGGTTGTGCAGTTTTTCCCTATTTGATTTAGGTTTATTTTAGTGGAGTTGAAAATTGTGTTCTTATTACCAACATCTTATGCAGAGCCCCGCAAATCCATGCAAGAGATTGCAAAAGATCTTGTTGGCTCACTTATTTCAGTGAAGGTATATTAACTACTCAGATTAGTGATGTTTGCTTATGTTATTTATTGTAGGCTTTTTCGTATCTAGATGCATTTGATGCACCTTGATTTATTGTTAAACAAATTGTAATTGTAATATATGTCCCGCTTGAAGGCACCTCCCTTACACTTGGTTACAACTGCAAGCAAAATAAAGCAAGGACATTTTGTTCTATTGATACAGCCTTAGAAGCATAGAAATCTCCGTTCTTCTTTTCACGGGTCGCTAGTAATATTGATGAGTTTTCAATTTGGGTCGTATCGACACCCTACGTCTTCACAGCTCTACTAGATTAGGAAGGCATCTAGCTGTAACAGTATCTTCTCGCACTCCTGAATATGTTACCAAGTAAGCATTTAGTAGTATCTCTTGTGAGGTCAAAATTAGCAGGTTAAATCTGGAATCATATGGTTATGTGATCTGTATGGGAGATACTTGATAACTTGTAAAGGATGATATTGCCTCCATTATATGTTTGATCTTTGCCCATACAGGTTTCTGTTGTCCCTATTCTTAAATGTCTAGGTTCCATCAATGTGGAATTTACAGAAAAAGGAAATACAGCTGACGGATAACTTAGATGAAAAAATGCTAAGTAATGATGAAATATGATCTTTATTTTACAAGGCCAACTTGATGCCATAGTTTGTTAAATGTTCATTGTTGTCTATCTTAAGGTAACCCAAGCCAGTGAAGAGGACAGAAAACTGATCTTCTCTGAGAAGGAAGCCATGTGGTCAAAGTATTCTGGAAAAATCAAAGTAGGGCAAATTTTTGACGCAAGGGTAGGATCAGTTGAAGACTATGGTGCCTTTGTTCACTTACTCTTTCCTGATGGTACTTCACTTGAAGTATTAGTTCTTTGTTTTTCTTAAATACACAATCTGCATGACTGCATCTTCCAAGTATGATAACAGGTTATATTTATGGCTTGCAGGCTACTATCATATTACTGGACTAGTACATGTCTCTGAGGTCTCGTGGGATTTGGTACAGGATGTTAGAGATATCCTAAATGAAGGTGAAAAAATTCGTGCCAAAGTTATTCAAATAGATAGGTGAGTTTTCACATGTTTAGAGTTACACTTTTTAATTGATATGTGCACAAATAATCCGGTCGCTTATCCGGATTTTGATCATCTACATGATACAGGGAAAGGTTGAGGGTTACATTGTCAATCAAACAGTTGGAGGATGATCCTCTTTTAGAGACATTGGACAAAGTGATTCCTCAGGTAGGGTGCTCGTATGAATGGTCATAGCAGTGGTTAAGTTCGTATTATCTCTTGAACATCAGAAATAAGTTTGTTCGCTAAATGTTCTTTACAGGAGGGCCAATCAGGGTTTGATTCTTCTACAGCATCCGATGATGTCAACATTGAACCTCTTCCAGGACTTGCTAGCATATGCGAAGAGCTACTTAAAGAAGATGGGTAAGATTTATTTATTTACTTTTTACTTGTTCACTTTTGACAAAATGTGTTCTCTGTTGACTTTGACTTTGTAGTACTTGTGTTACTTTTACACTATTTCATGAACTACAAAGTAAGTACAAGTACTACATACATAGTCAAAGTGTTTCGACTTTCAAATGCGTTTCAACATTTTCCGAATCCTTTTTCTGGCTGATTTGTATATACTACCCACGGGGTTGGTTCCGATGCACTTATTGAGATTCAATGGTTTACTCATATTTTCTTGGAATTTCCATTTTCCGTTCTTGTTTTCTTTTTCTTATTTTCACTTGTTTTCATTTGTTAGTATTTTGCTTTTGCATATGAAGGTCTCTCTTCGTGTGTTTCTCAGATTTAGTTGTAAGAAATCATTAGAAACCTAGTTCCACCATTGATGGACATGCTTAAATGATAACCAAGTATTGGAAACTATACCAGTATTATGAAAACCCAAAAGCTCACCCACGAAGGATGCTCGCATTAACAAAAATGTAGTTAGACAATATCTGAGTGAAATTTTATCCTATGTTTCGACAGAATAACTGATGTGAAGATCAGTCGGCAAGGATTTGAGAAACGTGTTGTTTCACCGGATTTACAACTTTGGCTTTCAAATGTAAGTTGCTTATTACGCTCTCTTAAATATGCAATCCAGTGAAATCCAGTACATTTTTAAACTGTTGTAAACAGAAATTTGTTTTCATTGTAATACAGGCACCTGCTGTTGATAATCAGTTCACCCTCCTTGCTCGAGCTGGCAGACAGGTAAAACTAATTGTTGGTTTTGTCTTATTAGCAAAAGCCTACTTCAAAGTGTTTTTCCGCACTACTCACCCTCTGATATGCAAGTGATTTTGTTTCTAATGGCCCCTTCAAACTCTAGATAAAGATAATTTTTAATCTCCCTGAATCAGGTTCAAGAAGTACATCTTGAGACTACACTTGATCTAGAGGGCATAAAAAAGGCACTGCAGCGAGTGTTAGAACGGGTACCATAAACACTGTCAGGTCCCCAGTTTTTGACGTCAACGTAGTCCTAAGTTGGTAAAAAAGAACTTTAGTGAGCATGTATTATTCGAGACTGAAAACTTACAGTCATTACCTTATTTACCGTATATATTTTTTTCTTGGTAAGAATCTAGTACAGTGATCTATGCTGTTACAGGCGAGCTCGTGGCTCGCCTGGCCATACGAAGTGGAAAGTGGATGCCTCGTCAATAAGACGCCCAAGGCACAAAAAGCGGGGAACTATCTTTTTCTGGTCGTCTTGGGCTTGGCGCCTCTCCTCTCCCCTCGCATAAAACAGATGGTTATTAGTTGGTTAGTAAGAAATCAAATTAACTGGTTTGCTCTTTACAATGACAGTGAACTTCAACGTGAAGATGAACTCCAACTTATTAATTCCCGTAAGAATATTCTTTATCCCTTGACGGCGAAGCTGATAATCCTTATAAATGTTTCCCTCCTAAAGAAGTTGGGGATCCCCTGTTTTCTCCGAAGAGATGGATAAGATATTGTATCCTGATTTGAAACATATGGAAAATGCCACTGACCCAATAAAGGCGTGAGAAGAACTTGGTGTTGCCCTAAAAGCACACAACGATGAGATGAATAAAATAAAGTATCCTAATGGACGTCCTCCTGTTGTTGAATTGAGTGATTCAGATCTTGAACATTATCAAGTATGGCATATGTAAATTTGAGATAATTCGCTTGCCATATCTACATTTTTATTTTTATTTCTTGTTTGGGTTTGTTTTACTTTTACTAGGAAAATGTTGCATGTCCAAGTAATCAATCTTCAAAACTTCCAAAATTTCAAAAACTCTCTTTTTTCTTTCAAATAATGTTCTCTTCAAAACAAAATATTTTATTGAAAAACTTACTTTTCAATAGAAAATTAATTTTCCTCCATGTTCAGAGTTCAGGGAAAAGAATTTTCTCTGACACTGCTGGATCAAATATGATCTAGCAGCACCATTGTCAAGCATTTGGCATTTCATAACACTAGTTAACCCATGGTTTAACTACAGTTGTGCAGTTATCTAAATATGGAAAATTTAAAACCAATAATATCCATTTCGATCAAGAACCGGTGATGATCGATACCTAACCGGAACCAAAGAGGAAAAAAAAAATCGATATATCCCCATGAACCTAATCGGGTAGCTAGTTTTCTCATGACCTTTTAATTTGGTTTGGTAGAAACTTAAAATCAATACGTTATGACTTTACACATATTTTTCTTCGGTAAGTATTCAAGCCATAGGTTAGAATGACGTCATAAGATGCCAAGTGTTTGGCGTTGTCGCTGCTAGATCATAATTCGAAAGGTATTGTTCGACGTTGGCGCTGTTTGAATTCCTCATTCCAGGTACTGTTTTCTACTTTTCTTCCTGTCCTGTAAAAGCGGCAGATGGATCTGGATCTCCTCTGTTATGTTCGGCCCAAATATAAAGTGATTCTAATAACCGTATCCATAAGGACGATTTTTTAGGGACCATGGTTTTTTTTTGAGGGGACCAGGGTTTTATTAGGCCACCGTCCCTATAGTTATAAGAGATGTCATAAAACGTTGAAATGACTAACCTATCCTTAATCTAATTTAATTTAAAATCAACCTAATAACCACCTGTATATATATATATATATATATATAACCACCACCTCCTCCCACTACTACCGCCCACCACTGCCGATTACCACCACCACCTCCTCCGATTATCACCACCACCAACCACCGATTACCACCACCACCTCATGCCATCACCACCGCCGATTACCACAACCACCACCAACCACCGATTACCACCACCACCTCCAATTACCACCAACAACAACCACCACCACCTCTATATATATAGCTTAATTTAAATCATTAACAAAGATATTCTCTCAAACCCATTACTTGCCGTTCGTTTTTGGTTGAAAAAATGAGAAGTAATCATCAAAATGAGTTGAAAATGGAAGTTGCAGAGATGTTTAATCGAGTTTTTTTTTCCAGAGAAAGGTTCGGTTACGTCGCCAAAAAAAAGTCTCAGCCGAACTTTTAGTTCGTTTACGTCGCAAAACGTTCGGTTTCGTCGCAAAAAGTTCGGTTATCACGAATAAATTCCAAAGTAACCGAACTATGGGCTAATTCCATATATGCATTTGAAAGTGCAGTTCAGTTGGGTCGCAAAAATTGTTATGTTTTTAATTTAACCGAATTGCACCCTCGATACAAAAAAACAAAATTGTTGAAACTTCGGAACCGAACTCTACCTAATTCGCCAGGAAATAAATTTTGTAGTAATCGAACGTTTTCCTAATTGCATATATGCATATATAAGCTCAGTTCGATTGATTCGCAAAATATGTTGAAGTTTGCGATCCAACCGAACTTCTAACACTAGGTTACTTTTAACCTGCAGTTCGGTTGGAAACTTGGTTGCGTTGAAGTTTGCGGACCAACCGAACATACCTCTGTAAATCTTATTACTAAAGTTCGACTACCTGCATATTTGAAGAAAGAAACCGAACTCTGTGTTCGGTTATATGTTCTTGACATTTATTAACCGAACTACGTGTTCGGTTACATGTTCTTCACACTTGGTAACCGAACTACCCGAACCTAGCAGGAAATTTTTATAAAATTTTACAGTTTTATGAATATTTCGACCAATTCAACCAACCTTATCTAAGTTTGAAGCATACCTGGGTACCCAAATACTCTTCATCCTGTTGTGGTCGGTAAAATCCATCATTTTCAAGCTTAGTGAATTGGAAAAAAAATTACTTTTCGTGTTTTTCTTCTTCATCTTCTCTAACTTTCCTCTCTCAATAATTCTAATTCTTTAGCTTAATTATTTCACTAATGATTTCACTAACCATTATCCAAAATTAATCAGGAGGGTAATTTAGGTATTAATAGAAATATCTAGATAAGGGGTGACCTAGATTTACTTCTAATGTCTTACCCAAAATAAAACAATGGTCCCAAAAAAAAAAACAGTGATGCCCAAAAAATCGTTCAAAAATAAAGAATGTAATTGTTTGGACCATATATAACTAGAGTGGCCTCAATAGGATCTTCAGCCCATTAGGATTAAACAAAAATCCTGGGTCATGGGTTGAAGCCTAAACCCATAAATGGTTGAGAACCAAATCTATTAACCTTTATTAAATGTGACTGCGTTCATTGTATCTTGGAAGGGGATGAATCTGTTCCAGCCAAGAAGTTATAATTAATCTAGATATGTATTTAGTCCAAATACATTATTAATCTGGTCATCCTGGAAGGAGGAATGAATAAAGATCAATTGTTGGGTCAAGTACATTTTTAATGTCTAGATACATAATTCTAGTTTTAAATAAAGGTGAAACTAGAAAGCATTTGGTCTGGGTAAATCCTCAAAATGAATTCAGACAGATAATTGACTGGATGCATACCCTCTATACTCTATAAATAGAGGAGGGATTTCAACCATAAAGGTACACATTTTCTAATCCTTTTTTCTCCACTAGAATCTGTTTAGGGCTCCTTACTCATTGAGGTATCAGAGTGTCCTTGCAGGTACCCCCTCCTTTACTTCATTCATAAAGAGTATTAGAAAGCCAAGAGCATTGGAGAGCTGAGTTGGAAATTTTGTCATCATCAAGAACGTATCACGAAGAAAATTGTGGATCATCTAAACGGTCTATAATTCATCCATCAGGTATAAATTTTGACTCATCCAACGGTTAAGATTATATCATTCAGTACAAATCTCAAGGTGTGTTGTAGGAACATTTTTGCTACAACATCTTTTGGCGCCAACCGTGGGGTAGAGAAGGAATCTAAAAAAAAAATAAATCAAGATCCATGACAAAATCACAGGAAAATCAAAATAATGGGAACGACAATAAGGATGCAAGAGTCTAAGGGAATCATAGCAACGTTGATCACCCACTTCATGAAGGAGTTGAAACCACACAAGCAACAACAACATCAAGGTGTACCCCTGCAAAAAATTTATCCCCACGGGATAAATAAAGGAAATCGATGGGTACGTATCGCAACTCCACCTTTAAGTGATGGTGCCAATTTGAACGTATCTCCAAGGGGTGGTAATCAACACCAAACAAGTACGCTAAACTCACGTCCGAACTCCCTCGCCAATATGGGCTTTCGTTTGGCCTCGCGTTTTGTGCAAGCGGATAGGACAGGGGTAACACCCGTGGATTTGACTTTGCGAGAAAGATTGCAAGAGTTAGAAAATGAAAAAAGACTACTGAAAGCATCTCTAGAAAAGAGACCACTAACTGGTAGTACCCAACATTCGGAAAATGTCACTCTGCACCGGCATGCACGACCTTCACATGAGGGTTGGCGGGAACGATGGGGGCGGAATAATCGCTACATGAGACATATATCATCCGAAAGTAAAGCTACTGAGGATCGAAGGCCGAATCACCGCTACAAAAGTAATCACTTCAACGAAGAGGCGGAGCGACAATCCGTACCTAGCAATTGGCAGAACAACAGGCGCGAAAGGGAGCAATACCTCAACGATCGAAGAAGAAAAGAGTACCTCGAAGGGAGAAAAAGGAAGGAGTATTATGACGAAAACCGACACTCGAATAAATATAAACATGAGAAAGCAAAATTTATGAAGAACGAGGAGTTAGTCAGAAATGAACGACTCCGTCGAGAAACTGAAGGTGATTCATCACAGATTGAGGAACTCAATAAAAGAAAGCTAAGTGAAATGATCGAGAAGGTGATTGATCAAAAACAATCCAGAGAAGAAATACTACAAGTTTTAGCAACGAAAAGGTCAATGGACTCTCCTTTCGTCGAAGAAATAAGGCGGTTCCGCCTACCATCAAACTTTGTGCATCCCCAGTTCAATGAGCTATTTGACGGCAAGAGTGGCGATCCTGTGGAACATGTTCAACATTTCCAATCATCAATGAGTCTATGGGGATATGATGAGTTGTTGTGCAGAATTTTTCCTGTAACACTGACAGGTAAATCTTTGACTTCGTTCTCCTAGTTGGAGTCAAATTCAATTGTGAACTTTGGGATATTGTCAGATGCATTTTTCGAGCAATATAAGATCAATATGGGAAGCAAAAAAGGAAACAATCACTTATTTGGATTGCGTCAAGAAACAAATGAAATTCTAGCATCTTTTAACTAGCGGTTTCGTCAAGAAGTTGGCGAGGTTGATGTTGGACTCATCAGTGAAGCATACAAGAATGCCTTGCCATATGAATTTGGGGTATTCAAATCCTTAATCGTACAACCGGTAGGAAACCTCAAAGAACTATATGCAAGGACAGATAGCTATGCAAGGGTGGACAAGAAAAAAAAGAAGCAAAGTTGTCACTGATGAACGTGACAACAGAAATTCCATCCAAAGTGAGACATCATCCGGATGACGACTCCAAGAAGAAAAATCGTGAGGGTTCGGAAAGCCTCACTGGATAAGAGACGCAAATAAGTAATAAAAGTATTATTTTACACCAGCGTGCATGATCTTCGCTTGAGAGTTCGCGAGCGCGACGGGTAAGAAGTGATCACGATATGACACCTGAATCATAAGAAAGGAAAGTTCCTGAAGCCAAGAGTATTAGAAATCCAAGAGCATTAGAGAGTTGAGTTGGAAAAAAATTCATCATCAGGAACGTATCACGAAGAAAATTATGGATCATCTAAACGGTCTATAATTCATCCATCAGGTATAAATCTTGACTCATCCAACGGTTAAGATTATATAATTCAGTACAAACCTCGAGGAGTGTTGTCGGAACATTTTTGCTACAACAGTAATTTAAGACTCACTGGGGCGGTTAAGAGTAATCACCCTCTCGTGTATTTAGAAAATGTATACGTACATTAGTAAGAACAAATAAGAAGTGCAAAAGTGTGTAAAATAGGTGCACCTTAAGAAATCAAAGTTACAGTTTAGTATTGATAAGAGACCCCTTTCATGATTTCATCGGATTTAATTTTACCGGGAGGTAATCAACCGACAGCGAAGCAACCCTGTAAAAGAGAATTGAAATGAATGTCATTCATTTTTTCTTGTCTATTTTGTACCATATACTGTATACCACAATTAGTATCATGCTTGCATGATTGTGTGACCGAAGTTCTTTCAGCCAGTAAGAATAGACCTTGGAGTGGTAAAATTTATGAGTGTAGGAGTAAATAATTGACAGGGCTAGGTGGAGTAGTCTTAACCATGTATCACCAGAAGTAAACAAGGGAGCGTATCATCAAATCATATTTCTGGGTATAGGCCCAATAAATCAAGGAGAAGCTCGGATGTGACGGGGAGACAACTGTCCAGCACCATAGCAATAAATGTACTGACAAAGTAGATAAGGAGATAAGAAAAACCTAGTCAAAGTGACACCAGAGACTAATAGCCCAAAGCTCGGTTCAGGACATAAAGGCGACATCAGATCACATGGCATCAAGACATCAGTATCGGGAAGAAGGATGTCGGGAGTTACGTTTACCAAGATAGGGCCAGAAGTATCAGAAGAAGTATCACTTATCATCCGACAAGAGAGAGCGAATTCGTGCACACTCCTTAACGAGTGTATATTTCACATTTCAATCTTCATCCTTGATTTAATTTAGGGAGTTATGTAACGAGGGTCGTGATTCTAAACATGAAGGGTAATGGGACCATCAGTTAAATAATCAACCAATCAGAAGAATATGTGAAATATACACTCGTTAGAGGAGTGTGAACAGATTTAGACTCCCGACAAGAACATCGAAGAAGATACACTGAGACCCACACTATAACTTGGTTGTATCAACACGTAGGTCTATAAATAGGAGAGTCATGTAAAGAGAAAAAGTAAGCAATTTAAGTAGAAAAAGAGAGAATACTAAGAACGTTGTAAGGAAGAGAAAAGAGTTTGTGGGAAGAATCATCACCTTGTAACCTTGAATCGAGTAATAAGATCATCATTTCACCTCGTGGATATAGGTAATCATGCCAAACCACGTACATTTTTTGTTCTTATCTATCGCTTGCTTATTTACTTATTATGCGTGTAGTTGTGATCTATTGGATGTAGTAATAGGATTTTCTACATCCACAATGAGTATGAATATGTTAATGCAGTGGCGGCAGCACGGTACTCATCGGACTTAATGTTATATGGGCAGCTTGACTTGGACAACTCATAGGTTTGACTTTAGATATTAATAGACCACGAAAATCAATCGAATGACTTTTCTCTCGAACCATAGGACTTGAGTTGCTGATCTAATAATTTCGGAAATTGGAGAGACGCCAAAGATGAGTAATGTTGTGAAAGGTCATAAGAAAAGAAAAAAGAGGTAAATCCACATGAAGTCAATATTGATCATGCATTCCAAATCCTAGTTAGCAATTCGGGATTCGGCAAACGTACGGAACGGCAAACGTACGAGTATTATACGGTTTTGTAAAATCCAGATTCGGTCCAAAATTCGGTCAACGGGACGTGATTCGTCATTAATTCGGAACGGCATACGTACGTGTATAATTCGATTTATAAATGTGAGTTCGGCTCTGAAAATTCGGTATCTATATATAACAAATAATTTGTATTTATAAGGTCATATACCAATTTTTATGCATATGTGTGAGTTATTTAAGGAAAAAATAAACTCAATATGATGATATTAATAATATATACAACATTAGTTATCCAAGAGGACGTCGTATGGTGGTTTAGATGCTTGGTTAGTGAGTTTGAGATCTCTCTCACCTTCACCTTCAAATCTCTTCAGTCATTTTTGTTTCATAAAAATTACAACACGTCTAATATTCGGTCGTGTATGCTCGGGAGACAGTAAAGCCCAAAAAGTGGAGTCTTTGAAAAGTAAAAGCTAAAGAATTTATGGAGAATTAAGCGGACGTATCATTCGGGATACGTAAAATTCGTGAACGATTCGCGAATAATCCGGGAATGCCACATAATACGCCACTTGGGTTCGGAGTTGCAAACGTACGCGAATAAGACGATAAAATTCGTGATACGAAAAAATTCGCGAATCATTCGCGAACTTACTAACTAGGTTCCAAATCAATAACGGCGTGATATATACATTTGTAACATTAGTGTTGAAAAGGAAAATAAGAAATTAATAAGAAATGGTCCGCGAGTTATAACCCCAAAGGTGTCACTATCCATCCACAAAAAACCCGCCAAAATAAAAGTAACACAAAAACCCCAAAAAGTAAAATTTTGATGAAACTTCATAAAATTTGACGAAACCAATTTTTGGTTTCATCATAAAATTTGATGAAACCAATTTTGAAATTTGGGGTTTTTGTATCAAGTTTTTAAAATTTGAGGTTTTTGTATCAATTTAGTTTAAGATGGAGTTTTAATGAATCTCGACATTTGAGTGGGGTTTTTGTACCACAAGTTTGGTCACCTTGGATTTTTATTACTAGTTTTGAATAAGAAATATACAAAATCTTTGACTTTGTCCACCATCCAAATCCATCTACTTCCATAGGTTCCATATACACGATGTTTTTTTGTTCTGGCGTTGACTAATTGAATCGAGTTGACATTATTCGTCAACCACCAAAACAGAATATACGCCCCATATATGAAGACAATTAGCCAGCAGTATAAGTACAAAGTTGATCTTCGCATGACCAATTCAATTCCGCCCGGCTGTATTGGGCATTACAATGAATCCTCGAGAATTTGAGAAGGTCACTAGTCAAAAAATGACCTCTCATAAATATTTTATGTCCTGTGGAGATAAACGTGGCCTTAGTTCAATTTGGGGACCGAGGCAGTGATATGGACCTTCATTCATCTTTGGGTCCGAGGAGAGGAATAAACCTGTGATGGGGAACTTTCATAGCCGAACATTTTTAGATATGGACCTTAATCTTTTTATCTTTTGAGACCTAGCGTGGCACGACCTCCATTCATACGTTATTATGCTAATCTTTTTCTTTTTTTTGAACGGTAGGCAGCTGTAGCGAATACTAAACCACTAGTTATATTCCCAAATTTGCAGATGAAAGTACCCATTACTAAACTACAGCCAGCCAGGCCCAGCCTTGCGTCAGGCAGGGCGCTCCAGATACCTTATATTATAACGGCGGCCACGGTTTGTTCTATCAAAACACCTAGCATTTGATAGCTCCATGTGACATGCACAGCTTTGTTAATACATTACATGACTCAACCAACTTGCAGTTGACATATGTGAAGCGAGACGCGAGTACTAGAAGAAGAAATTAATTTTAAAACCGTGTTAATGTGTTTGGTTTGCATGAAGTTAAGCCTCCTATTGATTTTAAATAGTTTGACTTTTCTAATAAGATCTTCGTAATCTTAATTTGTTCTTAGAATTAAGAAAATTAGAATCACTGCGATGTTGACTTCGCTAATACTACTAATTTAACTTTCCACGGTTTTGATTTGTAGTTAACAAAGGGGCGGGGCAAAGAAGAAAAGAGAATGAGGGTCACTTTAACTTTTTCTAATATATCTTAATGTTTCTTAAGATAAATTTGTAGTTTTTTAAGTAACAAAGCCATCTTCTATTAAAATAACAAGTAGTTTAGCAAAATCATTTGGGAATCAAATTTTGGACAACTCCAGTAGAATTTCTTGATATGAAATGATACTATATTCTAATTCCGTGGTTGAATTTGATTAACAAACTGCTAGTATTATAAAATACTTATCGGTTAACTTTTGCCATGTGACACATTTTCGCATTTTTATAATGCTTTTCATTTCTTTTTCCTCCGGGCGGGTGACTAAGTTTAACGCTGGATTATTAGCCTCGAATTTTAATCACCTTTCGGATATACGGAGGTTGTTTTTTTCTATTAGATAAACGACAAAGATTGTAACAATTACATCATTTAACACTATATATATATATATATATATTTTTTTTTTTTTTGCGTTTAATTAGATTATAATCTAAACCAACTTTCTTTTATTTTTCATAAGAGAGACGTACCTCAAACATATATTATTAAATCCGATTTGAAAATATCGGAATTGTTACGGTGTTTGTTCAAATTTATTTTACAGTCAACAAAATTAAAATATCTCCACTAGCTCTTGATCATCAAACCTATCTTAACAGACCCATCAATTATTTCAGAATTCCCAAGAAATAGTAGCACATCAAGGGGACAAACTGAAAATCAATTTGCAACACTGCATTAAGCAATGGGGGATCATCTGAAAATTCAACTAAGGTTTTGTAAAAATATGTAATCTAGAGGACAAAACCATATTAGGAGGCCAAATATGTTTTGTTTGAAACTAAACAAAACTGATTCGCACATTGCACATAGTAATGATGGGATCTTGAAAAGATCCAACCAAGTTTTGTCTAATACATGTAAGTCTAAGAAACATGAGTTAAATAAATCAAAGAAACAACATCTGAAGTAACGTAGGTCTTCTAAATCGGTCGGAAACTGTCTGAGTCGGTCTGAATCGGACCGAATATGCAATGGAGTCTTAGTATCACTTGTAGTAGTTGAAGAACTTGTTGATGAACTAGATCTTGAACCCGTTGTTGTTTTTGTTGTAGTTAAAGTAAGACTTGTATTTGCAGTAGATGTTGTTCTTTTAACAAGAACAAACACCCTTATCTTGATAATCATCAATTTTGAAGAAACACAAACATCGGCAGATTCAAATCTCACAAACCCTAAGAAAAACAATTTCGAAAAAGAAAAACAGATTAGCAGAAAAATTTAATAACTGATGCAAATAAAAAGAAAAAAATCAGCTAGAAGGGTTTAGGGTGATTCGGGTATGCTCAGATATATACCTATGGATAGGAACAGATCTGAGCAGAGAAGATTTCAAGGGTTTTTTCTGTTATCCGAGGGAAAGTGAGGAGAGAGTTGGTTCTGAACCCAAATCAACCTATCCAATAACAAAGATCTAATTAACAGGTTTGGGTTAAATGACCCTGTTAGTTTTGTTATGAACGCAACTAAACAAATAAACCAATGTATATAGCAGATGTGTTATGAACTTCAAAAATAACCATTTCTCAAGGTTTTGAATGATAATTAAACTATCTAAAAATGAATGAACTAATCTAAAGTGGTATCTAATTTCTGGAAAGGTATGAATCGGATGTCTAAGTCGGTCGGAATATATAATCGGCTGTCTAAGGTATGAATCGGTTGTCTAAGTGGTATGAATCTGTTGTTACCATTCGATGTAATGTCTTTAGCAGTTGCTGTCATTGTTGCATTATTACACATTGTTGTTTGAGATGTTGTTGCTGATGCTTCTTTAGAAGTTGAAGATGAGGTTCTTGTGAAAAAAAAAAACAGTTTCATCTCTTGAACGCCGTTATTCAACAATCCAAAGAAATAGAAAATCCATAAATAATATCTAAACTTAAAACAAGATTCAAAACCTAAAAAGCAGAAAATAAACGGCTTCAAAGAAGCAAGAACATGCATCTAAAGGGGATATGTAGATTAAGTTGATAGGGTGATTAATTAAAGGTTAGTTATCTGCCCGAATAGGCTTCATAGGGCATACTGAGTTTCATTCGGTGTTAGGGTTTGGAATCACATGGAAAGGAAGGATGGAGAAAGAGTATTACATCTATTAGCCAGAGTTTAATATATATTGGATTTGGTAATCTATGATAGATTTAATAACGCATCGTAGCAACCTTACATGCATATTTGGGTTCTTTAATATAGTAAAACCCTTTGGTGTTATATTCATTTTACATGAGTGCTAAAACGCCCTGGACAGAACCAGGAATTTTTTGCATCCACTTATAATGATTTTAGAGAGAACCCAAGGTCATACCGAACTTAAAGATATAAGCATAACATATGTAACTTAATACCCTATTTTATCGGTATTTAATTAACTATCAGAAAGATGGCTAACTAGTTTGACATTCTCAATTAGAGGTCAAGGTTTCCACTGTTTTTGGTTGTCATAGAAAAAATCGTTATCTATAAGCGTTTGTAGCGACTTCTTTATCTTTATTATAGAGATTGATTTTCTCAAATATCGTGTTATAAATTTTTTGCATATCACGGTGATCCTATCTGTATCTTCGGTTGCATAATGATCATTGAATAGCTGGGTGACAAGGTTTTCGTAGAGGAAAATGAACATATACATATACAATTGAGATCATATTGCAACCGAAATTCTGAACATATATATCCCAGAGGCAGAGAAAGTTATATATTGTAGACAAACTCATATGGAAACGACACCCAAATGGTATTTTTTCTTGCAAATCCTTTATTAAAACACTTAAAGAGAAACAACCTAGCACTACTAACAACACTAGAGACAACTTTCCTTGGAAAGGTTTTGGGAGATTAAGACCTAGTATCTAAAATCCATATCTTTATATAGAGAGTGTTGCATGATGGTTTAGCTTTATTTAAAAACCTAGGAATGCATGTTGTTAGTATCAATCAAGAATGCAGATTATGAGAGGACCCACTGAAGATATTGAACACATATTCTTTCATTTCCCGGTGGCTGTTACTCTATTTTTTGGTTCTCCGTTGGGTTGCAGAACTGAGCAGTATCTAGGACCGAGTAGTAATCAAATCATTGCAAGTTAGTTAGATGAGAAAGGAAACTATGCGGTATTCAAAATGGATAGTCGTGTGACTTGGGCCCTTTGGAAAAATAGGAATCAGAAAGTGTTCAATAGCAAAAACCGGTCTATTCAAATTATAATTCAAGAAGCCATTTTATGGTTTAATTACTTAATGCCTATTCTACCGGAGGAAGAGCACCGAGGTCATATTATTCACAACAAGAAGATGCCAGCAAAGTGGACTCCACCTGGTGCTGATTGGATCAAACTTAATGTAGATGCTGCCTTTGATAATTTCAAAAGTGGGTGGCTAAAATTGTACATTGGATTGTTTGAGCATTTCCAATACTAGGGATGGAGGTCATAAAAAAACATGTCACCTAAGATTGGTTTTATTCAAGGAAGAAGGAATGTAGAGAGACAAACCGAAAATCTAAATTGATAATAGTTTATTTTTATATCACAACAGCTGATCGATAAGTTGATACTGAGCTTAACCTCACGAAGGTGTATCCGAAGGAGAAGAGTCCCTTATAAATAATATATGAAAGTCCATAAGGCTATTTCAGTTATGTTAAATCAAATTAGATAACTTCTTAACAATTGTATCAACCGTTAATTATACATTCATCATCAATGGATAAAATTGCATATGTATTATCATCCAAGGGTTCTTAACCCGCTTGCTTATTTAGCTTCCTCGCAAAGCTGCATAGGAAAGCACTGCTCAAAATATAATATTAATCAAACTAACAATTGAATTGACCAAATTCGAAATCCTTGCAAAAAACATATTTGCAGTGTTTCACCAGATATTTACTGTAACTCGCACAACTTGGGTCATGTGGTTTTGTCTTTCATAAAATATAAACGCTTCCAAGGATATCTTCGCAAGGAGTGTTGAACAGCTTCAGGGATGACGCCAAACAATGCTGTGAGCTCAGACCATCCACGTAGTAGTTTAGGTAAACCAACTCGCTCGGGATGATTAGATATATGCGTAGGTAATATATCAGGACCAACTAGTTGTCTAACATTTTGCAAATTTCTTTTCTTTATCCCGGACCCAGACGCCATCAAATATTGCGGTAATAGATTTTCTTTGTTTTTGTCTTTTCAATTTCTTTTTTGTTGTCAAGTTGTTTTTGAACTCCTTTTCAAAGAACTTTAGCAAAAAATTCGCGTTAAGTTGCTCAGTGAAATAGAGAAAAAGAATTTTGTTTGAATAAAAATTAGAAAGTATGAGTCTTTTTATATACGGTAGAGCAGCGACCGTGGACGATCAAGTCTCAACCGAACCGTGCAGTCTACTAGCGATCGAGTGTCAAGTGCCTACCGCTTAATTGAGACTCCATTGCTTATCATTTTTAGCATAATGCTGGCCTGGCCTGGCATATGAATATGAGTGCGTTAGCCACCCCCGATGGAACCGGCCTCACTAGGTAAATGCAGCTTTAAGTGATGGGGTATTCGAGGCTTTTACAACGGTGGGGCTATTAACATTATTGGTGGATGAGAACCGTGTGGTCCCCTATAAATCCTACAGTCCACAACAGATCGAGATAATACCTGAGAGTACACGTGGCACTATTCATTCGTGTTCTAGACGTGCATAAATCTGAATCATCTGAATTGCCCCGTCTGGAAAGTCGCACCATAAACGCACGCTTTTGGGGAAGGAAAAAAATTTACGAATCTACAGAAATTCCACTACACCGGCATAGCAGAGTTTGTCCTCCGCACACCAATCTCAGCCAGCAGCACAAGATTCCATGCGGTTAGATGAAGAAAAAGTGTGCAAACAAAAACGCTACTCATCAAGTGGCGTCCTTTGGTTGAAGATACGTCATGGAGCATATGATCAGTCAAGATTTTTTTTGTCACAAAAGTGATAGGTGGCAAATCAAAACGTGCTGGATAGCTTGTTTTGCTGTTATATGAAACAGGGAAGTCTTTTGGTTGGTATTATAAAACACAATGTACTAGGAAAGTGCAGAAATAAGGTAAGAAGTTCTTTAAAACCCTCTTTCTTTAATCCAACAAACAAAAATTACCAAATTCCTAAATCACAGACCTCCGTGAAAAATAGAGAGATGACAGGAGAGGTTCCAAAAGAAGATGGCGGTGCTGTTAGTCTTGAGGATTTGAGGCAGAAAATGGTGGATTTTGCTAAAGAAAGAGACTGGGAAAAGTATCATAGTCCAAGAAATCTTCTTCTTGCTCTGGTAATAATCTTATCATACTATCAAGTTTTTTTCTTATAATCATCTTTTTTGGATGTTTTAATCAAAAACCCATGTGTCAGAATTTTGATTTTGGGTTTGAAAAATCATCAGATTCACTGTATTATTGCTCTGGAAAGATGATACTAGTAGATAAGAAGAAAGAAAAGCAGAGGCTTTTTTTTTTTTTACTATTTTTAGTTTTTGGGTTTTGTCCTTTGAAAACTCACTTTCTCTTGTACCCAAAACGATTATAAAGATCTCTTTTTTATCTCATTATCTGTCTCTCTGAGTTTCAGGTAGGAGAAGTGGGAGAGTTATCAGAGTGTTTTCAGTGGAAAGGTGAAGTACCAAAAGGATTACCAGATTGGAAAGATGAAGAGAAACAACATTTAGGTGAAGAATTATCCGATGTCTTGTTATATCTAGTCCAACTCTCTCATTACTGTGGGATTGATCTTGGTAAAGCTGCTCTCCGAAAAGTTCATCTTAATGCTATTAAACACCCAGTCAATCGATACATCAAAAGCATCCCAGAGGAGGAGAACAAGAAATCTGATGTTGATGAAGATGTTAAGATCACAAACCAAGACAGCAACAATAGTAATGGCATGATTGAAAATTTACAAAATTAATGGGCCATTGATCCTTTAATTAGGAGTATTCTTTTGTGTAATTTTAGGGATTTGATGAGGTTTGGTTTGGTAGGTTAAGGGGATTTTTTGCATGAGCACCATGATCTGTTTTGCAGGAATGGATTTTTACTAGTAGTTTTTTTTTTTAAGACATAATTGGAACTTGGAAGCAGAAAAATCCTTCTGGCAGGGATTTGGTGGTGATTTTCATATGAAAATCAAAACAAAATACAATGGATTAATGTGTTTTAAAGTTAACCATCAAGGTTTTCACAGATTTTGGTCTTGTGAAGATATAGTTTTTAATGTTTTATTGATGGTGAATTCTCCTTGATTGTTTGACTTTGGGGTAAGATTTTACTAGAAGATGATAAAAATCCTGTCTTTTACTGATTATTTTCTACCGGTATTTTAGAAGTTCAAATGACCAAATGAAATGCATCAAATCTTGGGTATTTTGGCTCCGCACGTTTCGAGTCATTAGACTATAATTTTGAGGACTGTCGCGGACTTTGCTAGTCTCACAAGTCAGTCTCCGTTGCTTTCCATATGCTTTTTGAGGATTCTAGTTGCAATAACACAGCAATGTTCCTTTCGCTTGGCTCTTTGCCTTCCCTTTAAAGTTTGGTGGAATATCTTGGTCCCAAATTCTGTATTCTTTTTGAGAAAGGGACGGTGCTACTGTGCTTGGAATCTCTGAATCCGCATCTCTGTATTGTTTTAGTAGTCACTGTTAAGGATACAGCTATCCTCACTCATTCAAAGCAGTAACTACAGTTGTTATAACTGTCATATTATGTTGACATTCTAATGTCTATCAATCTTGTATTTTTGGTATACAATCTTGCAATATCTTCTGTAATAATAGCCGTATACGGCTCTTTATATTGAATGAGAATCCACAATATTATGTGTGGAACATTTCACCAAAACATCTTGTCCTAGCTTGGTATCGAGTCTAAAGATCCAAAACTCACACTTCTTTTCTTTCACCATGGCTGAAACTTCAACACTTCATCAAATACACATCAACCATCTGATCAGTGTCAAACTCAATGACAATAACTATCTCCTATGGGTGACACAATTCAAACCTCTTCTAAAAGGTTACAAATTACAAGCTTTTGTTGATGGTACAATTGAAAAACCAGCAAAAACCATACCTGCTACCCAAGAAGGTGCACAACCAACTCCTAATCCTGCTTATGCAAAATATGAGGAACAAGACCAAATACTCTTAGGGTGGATTCTTTCCTCTTTATCTGAAGGTGTATTAGGTTGAGTTGCAGGTCTCTCAACATCACAAGCTGTATGGGAAGCCCTTCAAAGGAGATATGCACCAAAAACCAAAGCTCATCAAATGAACCTGAAAAGACAACTACACAGTCTTCGCAAAGGTAACAGCTCAATGCAAGATTATTTCTCGAAAAATAAACAACTTTTTGATGCACTTGCAGCATCTGGAAAACCTCTCTCTGAAGAAGATATGCAGGAATCAATTCTAGCTGGACTAGATCAGGCTTATGACTCCATTGTCACAGTCGACAAGATCGACATGGATACTTTTCAAGCTCATCTGCTTTCATTTGATCTCCGTCTTGAACAACAGTTAGTCGTATTGCAACAACCGCTAGCCAATGTTGCTGCCTCATCAAACTCCAGACCATTTCAAAAGCAAGATCAAAGGAGATATCCAAACAATCGTCCACAAAATCAATCCAACCGTCATCCTAGAAACATGTATCAAGGTGAAGGTTCTTGTGAGATCTGCAAACGCAAGAATCATGATGCTCGATTCTGCTGGTTTCGTAACAAAATGGACAACAACAACAACAAACAGTCAGCTGCATACTTGGCTCTCCCTGGTGGTCCTGCTGATAACAACTGGGTGACTGATACAGGTGCAACTCATCACCTGACTGCAAATCTGAACAATCTCAACATTCGGCATGAGTACGATGGCACTGAAAAAGTGTGCATAGCAAATGGTGAGGCTCTCCATATCGAAAATATTGGTAATGCTTCCTTTTCTCATAATAACAGATCCTTTCAGTTAAATAATATTCTCCATGTCCCTCAAATAAAGACCAACTTACTTTCGGTCAAAGATAATAACGTTTTCTTTGAATTCTATGCAACTTCTTTTTTTGCGAAGGAAATCCAGTCGGGGACAACCCTGTTGCAAGGAAGACTTAAGAATGGGCTCTATGTATTTGATGTTGTTCGAGAGATTCAACATACAACACCAGCTGCTCTACTATCCAATACAGTCCCTCTATGACATCAAAGATTGGGTCACCCAATGCTTCGCACTGTTTTTAGGATGATTAAAAATCTTTCCCTTCTTGTTTCAAATAAGAAGTTTGATTATTTTCAGTCTTGTCATATGAGCAAGAGTCATAAACTTCCATTTCCTACTAGTAGTACAATTATTGCTGATTTATGGGTTTCACCACATGTTTCAAAAGATGGTTTTAGATATTATCTTCTTCTTCTAGATGTTTACTCACACTATACTTGGATTTATCCAACAGTTAGAAAATCAGATGCCTTTCCCATCTTTATTCAATTCAAAAAGCTGATAGAAAATCAAACAGATCATAAACTCAAGGTTTTTCAATCTGACAATGGTGGAGAGTTTAGGAAGTTTACTTCTTTTCTTAATAATTCTGGTGTTATACATAGATTTTCGTGTCCTCACACATCTTCTCAAAATGGCATTGCTGAAAGACGCATTAGACATATTACTGAGTCCGGATTAGCTCTCTTGTTTCATGCCTCCATGCCAAAATCATACTGGGTAGAAGCTTTCTCAACTGCATGTTATCGTATTAACAGACTACCTGCATCCCAACATGAAGCTAAATCTCCACTCCAACTCCTATACAACAAAAAACCTGACTGCTCCTTTCTAAAGGTTTTTGGCTGTCTATGTTACCCATGCCTTCGCCCATATGTCACCAATAAACTTGAACCAAGATCATTACCGTGTGTATTCATTGGTTACAGTGGTGCGCACAAAGGATATCTATGTTTACATCTACCTACAGGAAGGTTGTATATCTCTCGACACGTCAAGTTCGTAGAAACAAGCTTCCCATTTGCTGCCAAGCAACAAGTATGTATCACCATACCCATTTCTAGGCCATCCACAAAAATATTTGCATCACCCACTTTTTCTAATTCATCTCATGAGAATATTGTTTCTCAACCATCCTCTACTCTGCCACATATTCCACCTATGTTGCCTGGTATGGATATTTTGCAGTCACCACCTCTATCTCCAAGTATGGATAATGTCCAGCCAACTTTAAACACAGCATCACCAGAATCTACTACAACAATCCCTTCTGCAGAGACAACCACTTCAGCTGCACTACAACCATCTATGTTGCAGTCGGTTCCATTAGCTTCATTAGCTCCACCTGCACCACCTACACAACATCATATGATCACTAGAGTTAAACATGGTATCAAAAAACCAGTCAACAAGCTTTGTCTTACAGCAACAAAGTATCCACTTGCAGAGGCATCACTCACCACTCCATCTTCTTATACAGAAGCATCGAAAAATCCAATATGGATACCTCCCATGGATGATGAGATTAATGCTCATATTCGTAATGGTACGTGGAGCTACGTACCACATGAACCATGGATGAATTTGATTGGCTCGAAATGGGTTTTTAAGGTTAAACAGAAAGCAGATGGTACAATTGACAGACCAAAAGCTCGACTAGTAGCTAAAGGCTTCAATCAAAGAGAAGGTTTTGATTATGATGAAACCTTCAGTCCTGTGATTAAACCAAGCACTATCAGACTTGTCTTGTCTATTGCTGTGGCAAATGGTTGGTCCTTGCGATAATTAGATGTTCAGAATGCTTTCCTGCATGGTGTTCTGACAGAAGATGTTTATATGAAGCAGCCAGTTGGTTATATTCATCCTGACTTTCCAACTCACGTTTGCAAGTTGAACAAGTCAATCTACGGCCTCAAGCAAGCTCCACGCACTTGGTTTTCAAGGCTTAGCACGTACCTAGTTGAGCTGGGTTTCAAAGGACCTGTTGCAGACAATTCACTATTTATCAAGAAGAATTCAGATGGAGTAATTTATGTCTTAATATATGTTGATGACATTATCATCACAGGTTCCAATTCTTCTCTTATTACAAACCTAATATCTGCTATGAATTCTGTTTTTGCAATCAAAGATTTAGGTGACCTCAGCTACTTCTTGGGGATACAAGTTATTAAGCAAAAAGATTCAGTTTTGTTGAGTCAACAAAAATACATCATTGATCTGCTTAAACGGACCAAGATGGATGCTGCAAAACCAGTTGCTACTCCCTTGGCTGTGAACACTAAAATCAGCAAATTGGGTACACAAATATTTGAGGATCCAACGCTTTATAGAAGTGTCTGTGGAGCATTGCAGTATCTACATCTCACTCGGCCTGATATTGTTGTTGCAGTAAACAAAGTATGCCAGTTCATGCAAGACCCTTACATTGAGCATTGGGAACTAATCAAACGCATACTCAGGTATCTCAAACACACAGTTCTACATGGTTTGGTTTTACGAAAATCTTCAGATATTAGTCTTCATGCCTACTCTGACTCTGATTGGGCTGGAAGTCTCGATGATCACCGATTCACTAGTGGATACTGCATCTATTTTGGAAACAATCTTGTATCTTGGAGCGCAAGGAAACAGAAAACTGTTTCCAAGTCGAGCACCGAAGCAGAATATAGAGGCATAGCCACAGCAACTTCTGAACTAATCTGGCTTCAATCTTTGCTAAAAGAACTTGGTGTTGAAGTAAGAGCTCCGTCAATCTGGTGTGACAATTTAGGGGCTACATATCTCACTGCCAATCCAGTTTTTCATGCTCGTATGAAGCACATAGAAATTGATTATCACTTTGTACGTGAAAGAGTAGTAAACAAGCAGCTTCTGGTACGATTCATCTCGACTAAAGACCAAGTTGCTGACATCTTCACTAAGGGTTTGTCAGTACCAAGGTTTCTTTATCTCAGGAACAAGTTGAACATTCAACAACTAATGTTCAACTTGAGGGAGGATGTTAAGGATACAACTATCCTCACTCATTCAAAACAGTAACTCCAGTTGCTATAGCTGTCATATTATGTTGACATTCTAATCATATTATGTTGACATTTCTAATGTCTGTCAATCTTGTATTTTTGGTATACAATCTTGCAATATCTTTTGTGATAATAGCCGTATACGGCTCTTTATATTGAATGAGAATCCACAATATTATGTGTGGAACATTTCACCAAAACATCTAGTCCTAGCCGTCACTTACCCATCAGTCATCACCATCCTACCACAAAATGGACCCTCAATGATGAATTCTTGCCGGTTAAAAGGTGAAATATTTTGACGGAGGATTTCCGTATTTCCAGAGGTAATTGATACTACTTTGGTGAGTTATCAAGTGATTGATGTATAGGCTAGGCCTTGATGGTCTTCCAAATGCGACCAGAAAAACAAAAAGTTACTTTGAGAAATCTATACACAGTGGTGGGACAAAAATGGATTGGTTTGTTTCTTCGGAGTACTCACAATTGCACTCACAATACTGAGTACATCAAGGAACAGCAACAGTAAAAAAATGTGTAGGCGCTATAAGCCTGTAACGGACTGCTCGTACTTGGCTGTCACCAGTTGATCTCCTTACGTCTGCCAACAGATGAGTTGCATGAATGGGATAGTTGTGAATCTTGTGGTTCTAAGATGACAATAAATGCACTTAGTTCTAAGCTTTGAATGTCTACGCTTCTAATTGTTCTTTTGGGAAGAATAATGCTACATGTTCTAACTTTCAACGTTTGTTAACAATATTAGTTAAAATTTAACATTTTCACTGCTCTCGCGTCCTGTGAAGAGTAGACATTCAATGAAGTTATTCTGATTGTTCTAGTCTACCATCCAAAATCTATCTACTTCAATTCCATATAAATGATTTTATTTTCTGGCGTTGACTAATTGAATCCAGTTGACTTCATTTGTTGTACTCTTTTATTTTTTTTGTCAACTACCAAAAGTACAGGATCAGGTGTATATTAAGGTAGTTTTAAACAGAGTCGTATACGAATATACGCTACGACTTCAGTCACCAGTATATATATATATGCATCAAAGTTGATCTTTAACATGATCCTTCTGGAAATGGTCTGGATTGACATTCTAACGACCCCTCGAAAATATGAGAAGGTTGTCACCAAATGACCTCCTCAATGAATTCGCAAGGTCCAATGGAGATAAACGTGGCCTTTAGTTTATGTTTGGGTCCTTCCGAGGCAGTGACATGACCGTGATTGATACAAAATGCCTAACTTTGGGTCGGATGGCCTTCGACATGACTTTAATTATTCACCTTTGAGTCCGTCCTAGCGTTGCAACAGCTCAATTCAGATGCTGTTATACCATTTTCAATTGTCTGGGTTTGTGATCTTCTTCTCATCAGCGAATAATTACGCCACGTGTAATTTCGGGTGGTGATCTCAATCTGTTGGATTTACTCGGGACCACACGGTTCTCATCCAACCTAAGCGTCAACCTGGTCAAAGTCTAATGTAACCCTTAACTTGAGGAAATCGCTGCCAATTATTTTGGTCGGTTAACAATGCCGGTATGTTTGAACTTGGTTTCCTCCAAAAGATTTTAATGCCGATGTACATAACATAAGAATAAGTCTTAGATCCGTTTGTGGTGTTTTGGGCGAGCCGGCGGGGAAAAAAGATGAAGAATAGAAAGGAGAAAAGGAATATGTCACGTGGCAAAAGGTAACCGATAAGCATTTTCAAAAGGATTACAATTTGTTAATCATTTGACAACGGAATTAGAATATATCATTTCTTAATCAAGAAATTCATGTGAGGTAGTAATTGAAGATTTCAATCGCAAATGACTTTGTTAAAATGAGTAATGAAACACCCTCATTCTCTTTTCTTCTTTGCCCCGCCCCTTTGTCCACTACAAATCAAAAATGGTTTTAGGTTTAAATCTGTTGAAAGCCGAATTAGTATTAGTGCATCACTCCGGTGATTCCAAACAATGATAACATAAGAATAAAATTGAGATTATGGAGATTTTTCTTTTTATAACAGAACCATAAGTATTTCATTCCAAACAGAAACGTTTACATAATGGTTTCCAAGAAGAACAAGTACATCATAATATGAAATAAATACAAAGAAAGATGCAAAACGTAAATAAATCGCGAAGAGAAAGAGCGATCTACAACGATAGCACACAAGTCTTGTATTTTAAGATTGGGAAGAAATGATACCCGAAATTATAATTCGACCATTTTGATAGATTTTCTTCTAGAAAAAGAGATGCTCCCATGATTGAGGAGTGATTTGCCCAAAAATTCTTCATATGAAGCGAATAATGATAGACACATTTTTGTGTCTAAGTTGTCCTCAATTTTCTGTATTGTTGGCACTCGAGTTTGTACTAATTTGGGTGTTTTATGTGTTTGTAGGCAACTTTAGAAAATAAACATTTTTTGGAAAATTCGGCTCGAAAAGTTGGTAAAAGCTCCCGGAGGACAAGTGTTATTCGGACTCTCGCTTTTGGATAAGGGGCACGTCAATTTATAAGGGGCACCTCAGTTGGACACCTTTTATTCGCACCCCCGGCTTGGTTAGGGGGAGGTCATCTTCAACCTCCAGTTTTGGCGGGAAATGGAGCTTTTCATGTGGCATAAATTAGGGTTGGCCTTTTGGACCAGTTTTAGGGAGACTAAAGAGCTGAAAGTGATTGGGTATGTTCCTATGGGATAGACAGGGATGGTAGAGGTTTTGGATTCGATCCAGTTTGGCTGGAATTCTCGCAAGAAGAAGTCAGAGCAACACGTACACCGTAAGAGATATTCACGTGATTACAACAAGTTTTACGTGTGCTGCTCGTGTTTGAATACCACTTTATCTCTGAAGAAGCGTGGAGAAGTAAAATAAGGAAATTTCAGAGACAGCAGACGCGTAGGAGAAGGATTTTTGGAAAGAAGATATTCCGAGAATATTACCCTTCACTGCCGAATAAAGAGAGATTACTGTGAGTTATTACGGAAGATTTTCTTCGCCTGTTGAGTATAAATATAATACTGGGGTAGCATAGAAAAGGTGTCGAGAGTTTGGGGAAGCTTTGGAGGCTACAGAGTGAAGAAATCACGAGTTGCAGGAATACCTTTCTGCTGCTGCAACTCAAGAACACGAAGAACATTACACTCCAGTGAACCGTCGTTTATCAACAGTGACAGCGACAGTTAACTGTGGGTCGTAGTTTTCCAAAGACTACTGCACTTCATATTTATCGTTCTTTGTAACGGTGTTATGCAACGATTATAAACGTTGCAAACACCCGATTTTCACCATTTTCTCTCCATTTCATCATTGTGAACCATTTTGAGCCATAAATAATTATTTTGAGAGCATTTTTACTATGATGAGCTAATTCCCTCGTAAACAAGGCAATGGAGGAAGCTATTTATGCAACATAAATGGGTAACTATTTTCTCTAATTTATAATTTATAATTCACTCAATCACTGCTTTTGCAGAGTTTTTTTAATTGTTTGCATAATTCTCTTCATTAGTTGTGATTCAATTAGATAGGTTATACTTTATTTAGATAATCTATGCTTAGGGGATACAGTTAATATTTGAGAATTTGCCTGATTATATGTGAATTAAGAAATAAGGGACTTAAAAGATAATTGGAGTTTTGGATCATTTATCATTCAATTTTGCGTAATAGTGGAATCTAGTGTCTTGGTTACCTCTCGCCCGCTTTATTAATATTTTTGTATATAATTTTATTAAACATTTAAATTTAATCTTCACAAATCTTAGAGTTCGGATCCTATTTACAACAACGACAATCAAAAATCATAATCATTTTGGCGCCGCCGACGCGGATTTGTGCTTCGGTAGAATTTTTTAGGTCTTTATTATTTTTTATTTTTCATTGTTCTTTTTACGTTTCTTTGGGTTTGTTTTTGTATTACAGGTTTGAAGTTGGATATTAAAGACCTTGGAATCAAAGCTTAAAGCTAAAAGTGAAGGAAAAACACAAAGCAAAAAAAAGAGCGAAAAAAAAGAGAGAGTTTATTTTTATATTTTTTAATATTTTTAGAAACTGTAATTAAGATTTTATTTTTGTAATTTTTGTTTATTTTTGGGCATATTTGGACTTTATTAATTTTAAACCATGCGGAAGGGTTATAAAAAATAAAATAAATATAAACTGTTTGCAGGGAATGACGACGATTACGATATCGTCTCGGCCCCTCGGGTTCGTACATGACATAGGAGTCGTGGCCCGAGTCGACTACAGCGGTTCTTTGCCCGTCTGGTACGGGAGGTAAGTATTTCGAAACACCTGCGAATCCCCTGTCAGCGGGTTTACTGTCTGCCTTAAGGTGAATATTTGTTGAGGACTGAACCGGCTGCTTTAATTTCCTAGTAAAGGGCAAGGACTGGCCATACAAGATAAGGGTTCGGATTTCATCACCGTTCTCTTCTTGCCCTCCTTAGGAAAACGACACCAAACGCGAACCTAAGCTTAAAATTTTGACTAGAACGAGACCGATAGGGTAACGAGCTTAACAGGAAAGTCATTCGAAAAATATTGGTTACTCTTTTAAGAATACTTCGAAGTTATTGATGGTTTCTGTAAGTTGAATGTGTGACTGCGCCGCCTTGTAATACCGGTGAGGCCTTGGGTATCAAAGCTCCACTGAGATTCCCTCGCCTCTATTCAACTTACTTTAACTCGGATTGATTCCAGAGGGGTTTGCTTGCATTGTAACGAATTCCCTTTCGAAGGATTAGAAGCTGGTCTAGAAACAATCTAAGTGGAGCCATCATGCTTTTTGTTTGCTAGATTTTATAGGTTTGATTTGGTCGAGTCAGCCTTGTTTGTGATTGTGTAGAATTCCCTTGCAATTAAGAATGTCGAACTGGTATGATAGAAGCCAATACAATGAGTATCGACCTGAATTTGAATATGGACATCATCATTTTCATGACCATGGTGCGAATAGTAGTTGGGAACGCCAACCTTTTCAAGGTTATGGTTCATACCATAGTGAACCCAGTTACTATCCACACGCGCATCAGTCATACGAGCAAGAAGATTATAATACTAGTTCTTCGTCTTTAGATGATACAATGAAAATTTTAAAAAGTAGTCCTTTTTATGATCCTTTTGTTCTTATTCCTTCTTTAGAAGAATCCCTTAGGGATTTAGCTGAGTCGACACGAAAGTTAGCTGAATCGACATGTAAGTTAGCTGAGGTGGATAACGTAGTTATGGACGAAAGGACTGCAACAATAACTGAATCTGTAGAAGATATCCTCAATAGATTAACTCAAAACTTATATCCAACACTAAGGGAACTTTCTTTGGAAGAGACCCTTGAGAGGATAGCTGAGTCGACACGTAGACTTGAGTTAGAGACGAACGAAAGTATTGCTCGAAATAACTTGAATTGCCAATATAATGTATCCAATAATACCCTTGAGAATGAAGATAGTTTTTCACATAATCAAGATAACGAGGTTAGAATTGGTAACACTACTTATTTAGATAAGGTTCAATCATCTTCATACTATTATGATGATGAGGATAGTAGTAATGAAGAATCTGAAATATATAGGCATAGTGATCAGGAATCTATTAATCCAATTGAGGTTTATAATGATTCTATTATTTCTAGTTCAAATCCAAATAATTTTTATGATTATTCACCTATTCAAAAGGACGAGGATTTGATTAGGGATACCACCGTTTTAGACGATGTAGTTTTTCTTTTTGATTACGAAAGCCGATAGTGCTTTAGAGGAACGGGTTTATTCCGAAAATACTGTTTTAGAGTCTAGCGAATTAGAAACAATAGTCTTAGACGAAGAAGATAGACCCGTAGAGATGAGTAAAGATGCACTACCTGATAATAACTTAGAAGAATCAATTGACCATTTTCGAGAACTTGGTGATCTAGAAATTAGGGAAATTGTGACTAGTCTATCTAGAGACACTGAAAACTCTAAGTTTGGGGGTGATTATCACCTTCCTAGTACCTTACCTTTAATTCTCAGAAAGTACCCTCACTTAGGACTTGATATCTGTTCCTCGACCATTTTACAACATTACCTTCATACTCGTTTTCCCGAACCAAATGATGTCCAGGAAGAAGTTCAGTCATTAAAAACCCATCTGGTTGATGTGGTTTTCCCAGGCAATAATACCAAGATTGGATTTGTTTTCCCACCAAACAGTTTTCTTCCAATTGTAGAAACGTATAAATTTCAAATGTGTCACTTATTAAGTTCTGAGACTAAGCCTAAGTACTTTAGGTAGAATCGACACATTTTCTTAAGAATGACCACTACTCTCATTGTGGTCAGTTATGTAAGTTAAATCTGATTGACTTAGAGGATCCACAATTATTTAGGTTATTATTATGTGCTTCTAAGTTTTTATTTGAGTTTTTCCATACTCTAGGACCTAATAATTTGGATCCCACCTATGAGGAAATGCATCAGAGAAAAATATTTTATTTAGACCCTTTCATAGAACCCGAACCTGAGCCACAGTTAGCGATAGTTATCAAGAAACTAGGTAAGGGCATGCTAGTCTTGTTCATTTTCTTGGTTTATTGTAATTTCCTTTGGTCAGCTCTATTTGGTTTTGAAGACCCACAGTTATTCCGGCTACTGTTATACGGTTCGAGTTGACTGATCCTTTCCTAAGTCTGGCTGAAGACATTAAATTTAGCACTTCTTGGGAGGTATCCCATGCTCATGCAACACGGTAATATCTTTCCTTAACTCTTTTGCTTCAAATGGTAACAATTTCTCCTTGTTCATGCTTTTAGTTTCATCTTTAGAACATTGAGGACAATGTTAGATTTAAGTTTGGGGGTATGTGAGAAACTTTTTAGTTGCAATAAATAAACTCCAGATCCTAGAGATTTATGTTTATTAAGGATGGCACTAACCAATCTAAGTGGATGGGAACATCTTGGTTGTAGGAGTTGAGGAACCAATCTGATTAGATGGAAACATCTAAAGAGTCTATTCATAAAAACACAGAGCTCAGGTGTTAGAATTACAAAAAAACATGGTAGTTTCGCCATATCTCATTGAATCCTAATCCTTATGTTTTTTTTTTTAAGTGATTTGGTGGGGCACACGATTCAAGTTGTTACCATTGCTAGGGTGGAATAGAGTGATTGAGATACCAAAAAAAAAAAAAAGAGACCAGACCATCAGACCAACATGAATAAATTCAATAAAGTCGACCACTGGTGCCCTTGTATATGCCAGTTATGTTGACCTAGAGTTAGGCTTATCGACCGCTGGTCCCCTTGTATATGCCAGATGTGTTGATATTAGTCAGACCGGTATCTTAGTCCATTAGGATAGGTACACCTTGGCAGAGGCCTTCAGACAGGTATGGGAAATACCATTCACTTTAAACCATCTCTTTATCCATATTCTTAATCTTTCCATGTGATTGGTTGACTCCGGTTATGATGTCCAGAAACTATCTGAGTAGAGCTCTGTCACTTTATATGAATTTTAGTATGCTTGAGTGAAAACTCGTGTACAACAATTGGAATTTCGCATCAGGGTACTTCCTCCTATAGTCAATGATTGTATGCCAACCAAGGAGATTCTTTAGTGCCTTCCAAGGTTCTGCGTAGATAGCTAGGGTTTGGAGTATAAAGGTTTTGTGGGTACACCTCTGGTAAACCCTCCGGAGACAACACTCCGCCACTAGGGCCACCTAGTGGTTTAACGACTTTCTGCACGTGCTAAGTGTAGTCATTTTATTTTCTAGATTAGATTTGCTCGAGGACTAGCAAATAATAAGTTTGGGGGTATTTGATAGACACATTTTTGTGTCTAAGTTGTCCTCAATTTTCTGTATTATTGGCACTCGAGTTTGTACTAATTTTGGTGTTTTATGTGTTTGTAGGCACCTTTGGAAAATAAACATTTTTTGGAAAATTCGGCTCGAAAAGTTGGTAAAAGCTCCCGGAGGACAAGTATTATTCAGACTCTCACTTTTGGATAAGGGGCACGTCAATTTATAAGGGGCACCTCAGTTGCACACCTGCTATTCGCACCCCCGGCTTGGTTAGGGGGAGGTCATCTTCAACCTCCAGTTTTGGCGGGAAATGGAGATTTTTATGTGGAAGAAATTAGGGTTGGCCTTTTGGACCAAATTTAGGGAGACTAAAGAGCTGAAAGTGATTGGGTATGTTCCTATGGGCTAGACAGGGATGGTAGAGGTTTTGGATTCGATCCAGTTTGGCTGGAATTCTCGCAAGAAGAAGTCAGAGCAACACGTACACCGTAAGAGATATTCACGTGATTACAACAAGTTTTACATGTGCTGCTCGTGTTTGGATACCACTTGATCTCTGAAGAAGCGTGGAGAAGTAAAATAAGGAAATTTCATAGGCAGCAGACGTGTAGGAGAAGGATTTTTGGAAAGAATATATTCCGAGAATATTACCCTTCACTGCCGAATAAAGAGAGATTACTGTGAGTTATTACGGAAGATTTTCTTTGCCTGATGAGTATAAATATAATACTGGGGTAGCAGAGAAAGGGTGTCGAGAGTTTGGGGAAGCTTTGGAGGCTACAGAGTGAAGAAATCACGAGTTGCAGGAATACCTTTCTGCTGCTGCAACTCAAGAACACGAAGAACATTAGACTCCAGTGAACCGTCGTTAGCGACAATTAACTGTGGGTCGTAGTTTTCCAAAGACTACTGCACTTCATATTTATTGTTCTTTGTAACGGTGTTATGCAACGATTATAAACGTTGCAAACACCCGATTTTCACCATTTTCTCTCCATTTCATCATTGTGAACCATTTTGAGCCATAAATAATTATTTTGAGAGCATTTTTACTATGATGAGCTAATTCCCTCGTAACCAAGGCAATGGAGGAAGCTATT